>NC_061113.1:81541852-81841852 GCF_002878395.1 Capsicum annuum
GGGGGGGGGGGTCTGAACCGCCGGGGGGGTCGGGTCAACGCCGGGGAGCGACGACCGGGGGTCAGGTCGGGTCAGCGCCGGGGACCGGAGGTCGGAGCCGGCGGTCGGATCTGGTCGGCTCCGACGTTCAGCGACGGCGCCGGGGACCGGGGCCGGTGCGCTTGGGATGGAGAGGGGGTAGGGAGAGAGAGAGAGAGAGGGAGAGCCGGCGACCGGAGGTCGTAGCCGGCGGCTGGTCAGCGCCGGCGACCGTAGGTCGGAGCCGGCGGCCGGATCGGGTCGGCGCCGAAGGTCAGCGACGGCGCCGGGGACCGGGGCCGGTAAGCTGGGGGTGGAGAGAGGGTAGGGAGAGAGAGAGAGGGGGAGAGAGCCGTTGGGGGAGAGAGAGAGGAACAGAAAGGAACTCGAGGTATAGCTGTGAACCAATTTTGCCTGGAAGAAATTGCAGTGCTTCCTCACCAAAACCCAAGGAACCTCCTATGATTCACTTATGATGTTATAAAACCCTAGAGTAATTCCATGCCATCCATTTGGAATAATTTGTCTCCCATAAACTAGCCTTTGAGACATTTAGCCTAACTCGATTCAATACACTAGCTGCTCAAAATTATATATCATTTGTAACAAATACTTCCAGCATCCAGATACTGGATATGCTGGATATGTTGTTGTTGTTGTACTTCCAGAATCCAGATACATAACCAAACCATCACTTCCTCTATAACAGTATCCTAATTCATAAGGGACTTTAGTAGAATCAGCTGACAAATCTGATATAAACTATTTGCTTTGTGAATGATGTTAGTACCGCAAACAAATCTCACATTTCTCATATGACACTTAAAGTTCATATGAATAAATTTCCAAAGACATTTCAAATCCAAGTCGGATCAAGTCAACATGTATCATGATTTGTTTGGATATTCTGGATATGTTGTTGTTGTTGTACCTCCGGCATCCAGATACATAACCAAAGCATCACTTCCTCTATAACAGTATCCTAATTCAAAAGGGACTTTAGTAGAATCAGCTGACAAATCTTATATAAACTATTTGCTTTGTGAATGATGTTAGTACCACAAACAAATCCCACATTTCTCATATCACATTTAAAATTCATGTGACCCTAAATTTCCAAAGACACTTCAAATCCAAGTCGGATCGAGGCAACATGTATCATGATTAAAGCATATCTTTATTTTCTTCTTGTTGTACTTGTACATCTACATCTTAAGCGGGGTACAATTCCTACTGGTCCGGGCGTGTCTACAACAGTACCACAATTCCTACTATGCAAGAGCTTTATGAAGATTGATGAAGGCTCTCCACGAAATACCCACATATTAAATTTGACAGCTGATGTTACTAAAGTTACTTTCTAAAAGATATCGCAAACCTATTTTACGGTTCTCATATAATTCTCAATATTCACGTGATCCTAAATTAACTCAATAAATTTCAAATCCATGCCATGTCAATCCAACAGTAGCACGAAAAAAACAAATTGCAGTCAGATGCATTTAGTTAACAAATTTTCGCCCAATTGTTATTTTATTACCTGCTTTAGCTATCTATGTATATCTTAAAATTTTTCTTTCAACCCTAATCTCTCTTCAGCCTCTTACTTTCTTTCATCACTCTATCTATCTATCTATGTTGGACTTCAGCCCCTTTTTCTCTTTTGCGTTTCTCTGTCTCTACATTCGTGAGTCAGACCAGAAAACCAAGTTTCTACGTTCTTGACTGTTGCTAGCCGGAATTAGTGGTTGCGTTTGAATCTTGCATTTGCTAGGGGGGTTCTCTTTAATATTGGAAACATCTTGGATATGGGACCTTCATCACTGTTTCTTTTCAACAAATGTGTTAATGCATATTTTAGTAATAAACCTCTTCTTTCTTCCTTTTCAATTTCAGCCAGTAACAATAAAATAACTCCAATTAATGGAATATTTTTTGTAGAACGGAAAATCTTGTCAATTTCACGTTATCAGTCACCAATTATTCTAGATCTGAAAATCTATCTTGGGGAATAGATTGGGGGCAATTGAAACTAGTTCGAATCTATTCAAGCAGCCGAAAAATTGATGAAGACGGCAACTTTTTTAACCTTTGATTTTCTATATAACAATTTGGATACATTGTTTATATAATAGCTATACACTGTTTCTTCATGGTTTTACAGAACATATACATCATTCATATACTATATATACAATGTATATATAATGTTAATAGTGTGTAAGTATCTATATGTATTGTATAATATTGTATAAAAGTGTATGTACAGTATACATCATGATACATCCTGTTGTATATATTTAAAAGATGGATAAAGGAGAAATGAAGAGGGTTCTGCGATGTATCGAGCAAAGAAGGTCGAGAAAAGATCGAAAGAGATTTGGCTTCCTAAAATTCAATGTGAACATACGAAAGCTAGTCCAACTGTAAACAATTATAGGGCTGTGTAAGGTCTAAACTGATTGATTAGGCGGTACATTTACGTAAGAACCCACAAAAACACCTATCCTCTTTTTATTGCTGTGAGCCTACATCTTAGGCTGGGTTCAATACATACAGGTCCAGGCTAATCTACAACAGCACAACTTATGCAAGCAAGCTTTTGAGAAGGCTGATGAAGGCCCTCCACAAAATACCCAGTAGTCTAATTATGTCAATCTTGTTTCGGAGCTCTATGAACTAGGGCAAGAAGAAGTGAAGAGCTTAGAATTAGTTGATGATGATGACAATATTTTAAATGAAAAACAAAATATATGTTAAAAGAACATAAGAAGAAATACGTGGTGAGGAGAAGATGTCCTCCACTGGTAAAGTGAACAACAATAAGATTAGCAACAAAAAAGAATTGATTAGTCAGACTTGCAACAACATTATGTTCTACAATTCCCTCCAGTTCCATCGAATCCAACAGTGCAGCAAAAGTACAAGCAAGATTAGCAACATTGACATTCCATTCTACAATTTCCTCCAGTTTCATTGCAAATCTAACAGGCTAAAACCCCAAACACACACGTACCATCAAACCACAAAGGAAGTAAAACAAGGAAGACTACTTTCTACAAGTCAAATCTACTGGCATATACTAGTCTTGAGGTTTTAGAGTTTGTTCTAGCCATATATACCATTGTCGAGCCAAAGAAGCAGCATGTATTAAATTTTAGCATTCCTTCCTCTTCATAGAAAAACAAAACCAAGCTGTAAGTTATAAATTAATGGGGGAAAAGTCAGAATAGTTTCCCTGGTACTCTAAATAGACTCATTGGCAATCCATTTAAAGGAGCTGTCAGAATAGGTAATTATGTGAGAACAGAGTTTGTATTACTCACAAGTAAATATGTAGTGCGAGTGTGCGACCAATATTTGTAGTATGAGTTGATTAATTGGTAGTGTATACTGTATACTTTACGAGAGAGTAACTATAGAAAAACCCAAATGTAAGACATTCGTGTTCACGCATTCTTTAAATATAATATGGTATTCTTCATATGGTATCAACTTGACGATCTTAATAGATCTAAGTATCTTGATATCCTGGAATGGTTTAGGGGAGGAGGGGGCCAACAACTATTTCATCAACACAATTACTAGTGACCATTCCGCTTGTGCCAGACATCTTTCACGTAACCATTCCGACTAGAACTGCTTCTTGGCCATTCTTCAGGGTCCATTTTAGGCCACTTCCGACAATTTCTTGCATCAAAAACTTTTTAGGTTTGTCTTTCTAGCAACTTTTTGGTAATCTTCCCAGCAAGTTTGACTCAGTATCTTGGCATGTCCTTGATCAATTGTCTACAATTTTTCTCATGTTTTTTTGGAATTTGGAAATTGTAAATTGTAAATCTTCATTTAGTTGATTCTATTAAGTATAATTATTTTATATTTTCAGTATTAGAATAATTTACTGTATAGTTACTGACTTTGTATTTGTAGAAGGCTCCTCCTATTGTAGGAGTCTATTGTTGTATATCTATTCCTTAAGTTTAGCTGTAGGTTGTTATTTGTTGTATTTAAATTCTGGATACTGAAGGAATAAATCCATCTTTCGACTCTCTCTCTTTATCTGGTTTTATATGGTATCAGCGCCTCTAGCCTCTTACGAGTTAGATTCTCTTTCTCTCCTCATCTATGGTTGCACCTCAAGAAACAATCCCTCCAGTTATTAAAATTAAATAACTCTGGTGATGCTACTGCTACCAACAGCAGTGCTTCTGCAGCTTCACCTATTGTTCATGTGGTACAATTCAATCCCGCATCTCAGTTACCTATCAAATTACAAGGTAATCTCAACTTCTCAACTTGGAAAGCACAACTTGTGATGCTACTCAATGGCCATCAGCTCATGGGACATCTTGACGGATCAAAATTGGCACCACCAAGTTACTCAAGATAACCTTACGATGCCAAATCCCAGCTATCAAATCTAGTTCTCTCAGGGCCAACTGATCCAGCAAGCAATGATGGCATCTGTAGATCCCACCATTGCGCCTACTATTGCCACAGCTCCATCTGCTAAGACTGCCTGGGAACTTCTTCACACGGCTTACACAAATAAGAGCCACACTCGCATTTTTAGATTGCGCGACCAATTGCAGAATATTAAGAAAGCCTCTAAATCTGTTGCAGAATACTTACAAGAGGTTCGATCTCTTCTGATGCTCTCAAAGTTGCTGGATCACCAGTAACAGATGATGAACTTATTGTCAAGATTCTAAGCGGCATGGGCCGGAGTACCGTGAAATCTCTGTCTCTATAAGAGCAAGAGACTCTTCATTGAGTTTTGAAGAATTGTTTCACAAGCTCACAGATCATGAGCTTTTCCTCAAGCACTGAGATCTCGAAAAGTCATCCTCCACTAGCACAGCTACTGTACCACAGAAGACAAACATGCCACACCAGTCTAATTGGAATAATCGCCGCTTCAACAATCAACAGTGGAACCAATCTGCTCCTCGACAAACCAACTTCAACAATCAACAATGGAACCAATCTGCTCCTCGACAATCCAACTCCAACAATCAGCAGAATTGGAGATCAAATTCAAGACAATCTATTCGATGCCAATTGTGCCAAAAATTGGGTCACACTGCAGATGTATGTCGTTCGAAATCGCACAATCATTTTGAAGCTAAGGCCAACTTTGCCTCTAGTTTGCAGTCAGCAAAAAGCTCTTGGATTCTGGATTCTAGTGCGAGTCATCATGTCACGGCTGACCCTCACAATCTTGAAGAATATATAGGCAATGAGGGAATATTCATGGGTGACGGTAAAACCATTTCTATTACTCATACTGGTTCAACTCAGATACAAGCATCTAATTCTGCTTTCAGGCTTTCTAACACTCTATGTGCTCCATCAATTAAAAAATCTTATTTCTGTAGCTAAATTTTGCCAAGACAATCTAACATCCGTTGAATTTTTTACTTCTACTTTTCTTGTAAAGGACCTGTACACTCAGAAGCCGCTAGTACAAGGCTGGAATAAGAATGGACTCTATGAGTGGCCACAGCATCCACCCAGACCACCAATATCCATCAATCTTGAATCCACAAAAGTTCCTTTCCAGCTATCCCATTGTCATTGGGGTCATCCTCATTCGACGATTTTAAATTTTATTTTGAAGAAGTTTTCTTTACCTGTTGCTACTAAAGAAAAAATTGAATTTTGTAATGTTTGTTCCTCTAATAAAGCACATCGTTTTCCTTTTCAACGACTCACTCTATCCAGTAATGATCCTCTTTAGGTTATCTTTAGCGATTTATGGGGACCATCGCCCGTTTTATCACTAGACAAAAAGTTATATTTCTGTATTTTTGTTGATTACTACACCAAGTATACTTGGTTGTATACAATTAAAAATAAAAGTGAAGTTGCCTCTTTGTCCTAAAATTTTCATCCTTTAGTAGAGAACTTTTTCAAAACAAAAATTAAATCTCTTTATTCAGATGGAGGAGGTGAATACAAAAGTCTTCAGTCCTATCTTCAACAAAATGGCATTGGACATTTAGTTTCACCTCCCTACACGCCACAACACGTTGCCATAGCTTAACGTCGTCATCGTCATATTGTTGAAACAGCCAAAACCCTTTTCTATGAAGCATCCCTACCACCAGAACTATGGTCTTTCGTCTGCCATCATGTTGTTTATCTCATTAATCGATTACCCACACCCATCTTAAATAACGAATCACCCTACCAAAAACTATTTGGTAAACCACCCAACTATGCCAATTTAAAAATTTTTGGTTGTCTTTGTTATCCATGGCTTAAACCCTACACCAAAAATAAGTTAGAGCCTAAGTCCACCCCTTGCGTGTATTTAGGTGTTTCTCAAAGCCATCATGCACACCTCTGCTTTGATCCAGTGCAGTCGAAAATCTTCAACAGTCCTGATGTTCTTTTTTATAAAAAACTTTTTCCTTTTAAAACAATGTTTCTACATATAAGGAAAAAATTTTCTCAACTGACCTGGGAAGACGTTAACTCCAAAGAGGAAACTCTGAAGTCAACTACCATTCCAACACTCTACTGATATACCCCCACCTATACCACTGTCCTTAGAATCACAAAATGCTAGTTCCTTCAATTTTGGCCAAGTACCAGCAGCCACTGCGGTTATTCCAGGTAATTCTACACTTTCTTCTACTTCTTCCCCGCATGACAAAATCTCAAACACACAACCTGCACCTTTGATAACATACCAAAGACGTAAACCTAACACTAACACTCCGCAACAAATCCCCAATGCTCTATCTCCAACCACTAATTCACCATTGAGAACTTCACTTCCTGGCAGCGGAAGTCCCAGCCCCGAACAACCCCACCTGCCAATTCCAGAGCCCGTAGTAAACCGAATGACCACTAGGTCCTAGAATAATATTACCAAGCCCAAAAGACAATTCAGTTTTCTAACTCACTTCACTACTACACCAACAACCTTCAAACAAGCCAACATCCACAAAGAGTGGAGATAAGCTATGCAAGCAGAATATGATGCTTTAATAAAGAATCAGACTTGGGAATTGGTACCACGAGACTCAACGAAGACTGTTGTGGACTACAAATGGTTGTATCGCATTAAAAGAAAAGCGGATAGTTCTATAGATCGATACAAAGCTCGCCTTGTTGCAAAGGGGTTCACACAACGCCCTGGCTTGGATTTTCATGAAACCTTCAGTCCAATTATTAAGCCAACAACAGTGCGATTTGTGTTATCTATAGCAGTGCAGCACAATTGGTTGATTCATCAACTCGAGCCAGTTGACTGGAGAGGTTTTTATGTCTCAACCTCAAGGATTTATCAATTCCCAATTTCCTTCTCATGTTTGTAGATTAAAAAAAGCCATTTATGGTCTTAAACAGGCCCCTCGGGCTTGGCATATAGCACTACATAATCATCTACAGAAAATGGAATTTATTAAATCTGAATCCGACACCTCTTTGTTTATTTTAAAGAATCTGGCTGCTACTGTTTATGTGCTCGTTTATGTTGATGACATTTTGATCACGGGAAGTCATCCCAGCTTGATTAAACGTGTTATTGATTCCTTAGGTTCTCATTTTTCTCTAAAGGCTCTTGGCAATTTAAACTACTTCTTGGGTGTGGAAGCAAAATAAGTGCCACATGGTCTTATTCTCTCTCAGTCGAAATACATTCTTGACATTTTGTCTGAATTGGATATGCAAAATTGTAAAGGAGTTTCGACACCAATGTGCTCTGGTAAACCACCTCGGGCAGCTGATAATTCTCCACCTGCGAATGCTACACTCTACAGGCGCACACTCGGTAAGTTGCAATAATTATCATTTACACGGCCTGACATTTCTTATGCTGTCAACAAACTGTCATAGTTTATGCATGATCCTACTGATGAGCACTGGAAGGCAGTTAAAAGGATACTACGGTATCTCAAATCCACGGCAACTTCAGGTCTTCATATTCGCCGTGACTCGGACTGCAATCTTTACATGTATGTTGATGCTGATTGGGCGGGAGACCCGAATGATAGAGTATCCACATCAGGCCATGTTCTTTTCTTTGGGCGCAATCCTGTCAGTTGGTCGTCAAAAAAGCAAGCTGTAGCTCGCTCATCTACTGAAGCAGAGTACAAATCAGTTGCAAATGCTCTTGCAAAACTCACATAGGTGCGCAACTTGCTCAATGAATTGTGTATCACCATTCCAAATACACCCACAATCTTCTGTGACAATGTCGGTGTCACTTATCTTTGTCATAATCCAGTGTTCCATAGTCGTATGAAACATATTGCTGTCGACTTTTGTTATGTCAGAAACCAAGTTCAAGCACGTCGGGTTCTTGTCAAACACACTCATGCTTACGATCAACTTGTTGATACACTTACCAAGCCATTGCCAGAACCAGCCTTTGCAAGGTGTCGTTCCAAGTTAGGCGTTGTTGCACCATACCTAACTTGAGGGGGTGTATTAAGCATAATTATTTTATATTATCAGTATTAGAATAATTTACTGTATAGTTACTCACTTTGAATTTGTAGAAGACTGAGTCTATTGTTGTATATCTATTCCTTAAGTTTAGCTGTAGGTTGTTGTTATTTATTGTATTTAAATTCTGGATGCTGAAGGAATAAATCCATCTTTCGACTCTCTCTCTTTATCTGGTTTTATAGATTCCAGAGAACTTTGTCAAAAAAGATTCAAATGGTAACAATCACGATCAGAAACTAGGACAGTAACAGGAATCATAGTAAACAATAATGGAACTTCAACCAGACCCAGTTACCACAGACTTCAAAACAGCAAACCAATCTAAAGGCAATGGCAAATCTAACTCATCCAATTTCTATTTGAGACATCACTACCAATCTAGCTATATGCTTTTTCATAGTTTGGAGTTAAAAACGTTTTTTTATTTTATTTTTATACTATTGAGTAGGAAGTTGGGAACAAGCAATAAGAAAAAGAAGGCATTCAAACTAAAGAGTTCAGCCAATTTATGATTTCCTATTAATGATTTTCAACTCTGATATTTAGTTTTTATACATTTATTAGTAGTGATTCCATGTCCACAGAGAGGTGAACTCGAATTATTGGGTATTCTTCAAGTGCCAATTGCTGGCTAGCCATAGTCCCATAGAGAAAGAAAATTGAAATGCAGGTTGAGGAAGGGAAGATACGAACCAATATAGGATTGAATAGCTGTCTGGAGAGCAGAATATTTCTTATTGGAACACTCCTTGAGCATTGATTCCAATGCTCGAGTAATGAAACCTCCCGCAGCACCGCCAGCCATTTTCGCCACAGATCTTTAATCAACGGGGTCGAATCCGATCTTTATTTACGTTTGGGTTGAAGAAAGCGGAATTGTTGAGATCTGAAAAATGCAAGAAAGACGACAGGAGGGTGGGTTCAGAGTGTGGACCGTTCCACCACCTCCGGATCTGTTTTTTGAATTAACAAAAGCCTGGAAAAATAAGCTAATGGACACCAGTTGAATGAATAAATTAAAACGCTGATCAAATGAATTTAGGATCTAATTATAATTTATAAAATATTTAAAAATAAGTATTATAATATTAAAAGTTTTTTTTTAATATTTTAAATTTAAAACTTTTAATATCTATCAGCCTCTTTCTTCACTCTATTCTTTTTCCCATCTTTTCTTCATAGTCTTCTTTCTCCTTTCATATTTTATATTTTTCTTTTATATTTTTTTGGCCTTATATTCCTATTATTTTTTTCTTTTTTTTTATTTTCTTCTTTTTATCTTCATCTAGAATTTTCATGTTCTTATTTATATATTATCTTCTTCTACTTATTTATTCAAATCTAATTATAAAAAAAAATTTAAAAAATATTGGTTAAAAAAAAATTACAATCTTCGAAAAACAATCAAGAATTGTTTAAGCAATCGTAAGATATTCAAACAATCATGCATTTTTTAAGTAAACAAAGTTTATTATTTCAATAATTAAGAATTGTTTAGACATATGCTACTTGTTTGGAAGTGGTGATGATGTGGGATGGTTTGGTGGATATTGTTTAAACAGTCAGAAGCTATTTAACTAAACAAAAGATATTGTTTAAATAATCAAAACTTATTTAAACACTTGTTAGTTGTTTAGAAGTGGTGATAATGTGGAGGCTGGGAAGTGGTTAGAGGGGGAGGGTCGGATGGGGGCTGAGCGGTTGAAGGAGGGAGAAGGAAAAAAAGGAGTGGGAGGTTCGTGTAAATAAAAAATAATTGTGGGTGTTTGAAAACATGTGTCATTATCACTAATTTAAAAAGTGATCCTTTTACTACATTCTTAAGGGGTCGTTTGGTGTGGGGTACTAAAGCATATAATCTCCTGATAAAATAATAATCTCGCGATAAAACTTTTGACGTGTTGTTTGGTTGTCAATATTTGGGATAACTTATCTCGGGACTAATAAATAGTACCGGGATAAGTTATCCCACACATACGGTGGTATAACAATCCCAACACAATTTACCCTTGGGATAAAACTATAAAATGACAAAATTGCTCCCAAATATATATATATATATTACTCTACTTTACTTTACTTTACTACTGTATATATATAAGAGAGAATGTGAGATTTTGGTAGTACTCATGTCAAATTTTTTTAATTAATTTTATTCCTAATTTAAATTTAAATTACTCTACAAATTTTCATCTATTTTGATAAATTTGAATAATTATATGAGCTTATTAAATGTTACAAAAGTGATGAGTCATGGAAAAATGATAGTTACACCATAAAAACTATTTATACAATCAAATTCAAAATTGATGCAAGGGTTTATTATCTTTCTATCTTGTCGAAATGTTTATTAATCTTACTTTAGATTTTCATTTTTCCTAACAAATTTATCATGAACAAATAATTAATATCTTGACATTCTCTATCTAACTTAGTGTATGCTTAATTATTAAAAAATAAATTATTTTTATATATAGCTTAAAATGTTTGAATTTTTTTTTTTTTTTATAAAGTACAATTGAACTCCCAAATACTATACTAAATAATGAAAATGAGAGTAATTATTTTTCACATTTTTTGATAATAAATTTTTTTAACAAAAAATGGGATCATCAACATTTTATAGAATGTAGGACAAAATAAGTAATTTAACATGAAATATTAAAGCCTCATACACATTTAAGAAATATTAACATAAATTTCTTAACATGTATTTTTAGAAAAAATACTACTAAAGTTAAAAAAAAAAAAAAAAAATAGTAACTTTTAATTTTTTTTTTGTATGGTTTAATATGAAGGAAAATATTTAAGCTAAATAAGGTAAAGTGTATTTTAGTAAGCAAACTATCAATTCTTTAAAAAAATGCAATGCATATTAGTTTTAGTACCACAAATCGAACAACCACTAAAAAATAATATCAGTATAACTAATTGCACCATAACTAATCCCGGCATAACTTGTTTCCTAACGAAACGACCCCTAAGAATTGTGCCATATTTTCTTTATTTTACACTCTCAAAAGTTCTTTTTAATTTACCCTGCTAGCTACTAGTCTATCTTTTATACTCTCTTTATTATTTGCGTCACTCTCCTTCTCTTTTTCTTTTATTGGTTTTCTACGGAAAAATATCTCTCTCTTGATTTACTACTCTTCCGTCCATCTTTACTAGTTCATCTTTTTATTTTTGGATGTCCAACAATACTTGTCCAGTTTATAAAATTGATTAACCTAATTCTACCTATTTTACCCTTAGCATTTAATGCAATTCATTATCTAATGCATTTTCCGAAGATGGTAAAATTATCTCTATTATTTATTTTTTCTTAATTCTTATACTAATAAGAAAGTGGACAAGTAACGATGGACGGAGAGAATGTTATTATTTTCTTGGAAAAGTACACAAAATAAACTCTAAAATGAAATTAATTACACGAATGGTCCCTTTCCAAATTACACGATTCGCGTGCTCAGTTAGTGTTTTAAGCTCTTTTGCATATAAGTTTCCCTCTTCTTAGATCTACTCGGAGTTAATGTACATGTATTTTTGATAACCTTATCTATTCTATGACACTTCGATAATAAATAAGATATATTAATGGAGTATCATAGAGAATTTAGTAGTGTTTTGTTTGAAAATTTATATTTGATCCTCTGATATACCTCGGTAGTATACTTATCTAGCATGGGAGTGTCATAAAATAGTGTTTTGTTTGAAAATTTATATTTGATTATTTGAGACTGATGGTATATTTATATAGCATAGGAATATCTTAAAGTATTATGTAGCTAGTCCGGTGAATTTTAGTTTTATTTTCTTTTGTCTTATTTGTTGAATTCTTTATATATTTATTATATTTGCACTGAAGGAATTTTATGTGACGATGGTTATGTATAGGGCAAAATAGCCTTGACATATAGGCGAATGAGAAGCATATCATGTATTACTAGTTGGATAGAATCCAATAACAGGTAGCGGCTATGTGGATTAAGATAATCATAATCGAGCTACATATCGGGTATTACAAAGAAGGACTCAAAGTTGAGAAGACATTTTGACTTGGGGTACGTCAACTAGCTTTCACTAATTGTTACATAACCGATTTGACACGCCCTGAAATCGGGCCATGTCGTGTGGGCATCTCAAGCCCGACTTGGACAGGAGATCGCCCCTTCAACCTGACCTAACCATCTATTTAATTCATAAGTGTCGGATAAACTCTGACCAAATATCAAAGTAGCAAAAAATAAAGCTAATAGTCAATACTTAGACAATATCTAACATTTCATTAATGACAACAATCTAGCCAATATACCCAAGTCCACAGTCATCCACAAAGTCTCTATCAAACAGATGTCAACAATATGTCGGGACGTGCCTCCAACAATAGCCAAATACCAAGTCTATACAAGTCTATGACTTAAAGTAAAAGACTATGAAATGTATGCTCTCCAGAGAATGAAAACTCACCACCTCAACGTCAACACCCAAATCGCTCAGACACCTAGTCACTGCGTAAAATAGGAAGAAGAAGCTCTGGCCCCTATGTCGCGTGGGGACACAGCTTCCGTAGATGATTAGCGGTTGGAGCGCTAGCATGTATCTTGAGGATAAGGGTAAAATAACACATTTGTTCAATCCAAGTCAAACCCTCATATGCAATCACATTTACATTAGTATAGGCATATATGAAGATACATATACATATATTTATATAGCATGTCAAGTCATGGAAAGAGTCATAGCAATTCAATTTAGCCAATTCAAATGACTCATTAGTCAAGGGACTCGAACCACAAGTCATCTTATAGGGTAAAAGACTCAAACCACTAATTATTTTATTAGGCGAGAGACTCGAACCACAAACCATTTCATTGGAATAGGCACTCGAACCACTAGTTATTTCATTGGGTGAGGGACTTAAATCACAAGCCATTTCATTGGACTAGGGACTCGAACCACTAGTCATTTTATTGGGCGAGGGACTCAAATCACAAGCCATTTCATTGGACTAAGGACTCGAACCACTAGTTATTTAATTGGACGAGGGACTCGAACCACAAGCCATTTCATTGCTATTGTTAGTTGACATTTGAGCTCTTAACCCCCTTAGTTCATGCCTTAACATCCATACAATTCATTTCAACACGTAAGAATTTGAACTGTTTATCCAAAACACAACCACATGGAACCATAAGGTCTTCATGGGAGCATTTATCGATTGAACACTTTATTAGGCCAATTCCTTAACTCAAATCACCATTCAATTCATTCGGTGGTCATCAAGACCCTTACCAAACCAATCATTCTTCATTAGTATTTCTATACCATACTTTAGTTCTACACACAATTCAAGTTCATGTTTAGAGGATTGAATCCCTTTTTATCCATCAAACCAACATGGTCATTATTTAACTAATTACATGTCTAACAACATCATTAAAATACCATTTATCAACCTTTCATACTTATTAGTCCATCACACCATCTAAAGCCATAAATTAATCTATTACATGATTAACAAGATTTTTACCAACCATTTACCAAGCATTCACATTCATCCTGACTTATTACATGGCCAACAAGGCCTTTACGAATCATTTGCTAAGTACTCACATGCATTGCAACAATATATTATCTCATTCATATTCACTAGACCAATAGTCTAGTTCAACATACCATTAACATGTGACTAGACAATTCATTTAGACATTTTTACAAATACCTTATGTGCATACCTTTATTAAGACCGAATTCATGGTAGAACTCATCATTATTAGGGTTATTCAAGACCCATATGTCAGATCACATACAACGAGTACCCACACATGAAATCCATCACTAATAACATGTATATTCACAAGCTCAAGCAAAAACAAACATTATTCATCATTGACAACAAAAACCTCTTTCATTTGATTTCAAAACCACCATGTACACTTACTAATCCAAGTGTGAAATACATGATTTTTGAGTTATTTAATAAGGGAGAGAGTTACATGCCTTAGACAACTTGGTTCACCAAGAATCTTGACTTCACCTTTCTCCTAAATGCACACCCTTGAAACCCTAGCCTCCAATTCTTCACAAATGAGTTATAGAGAGTATTTTGGATGTTTGATCCATCAAAATGGATGTTTAAGAGACTACAAATACTTATATAGTGAGGGGAATTAGGGTTTTGGGTGAGGTAAATGGCCATAAGGCCCTCAACTAAAAGATGGAAAATGAGCTTGTCCTTGGGTATGACTCATTTAAGGGAACCGTACCCTAGGGTATAAGTGGCACCCTAACTCGTACCCTAGGCTTCTCCTAGGTCATCCATACTGGTTAGGGTACAACTATCTACCATTGAGTCATATCCAAAGGGTAAGACTCATGCCCTAACTCATACACTTCACTCGTACCGAAAACAATCCATTTTTTTTATCAAGACACACTTTATACGGTTGGGTTGTGTATGACTCGTACACTTAGGTACAATTGAAGGGTGGCTCACTCATACCTAGGACAATGAGTAACCCTCACCACACTACCTAGGTTATGAGAGGGGTGGGGAAAGAGGATACGACTCATATCTAAGGGATACGACTCATGCCCTTAGTCGTACCTAGCCCAGTGACATCAACTGGAGAAATTTTTCTCATGTTTCCAAGCCTAGGTGTTTTAATTCTCCCCGACTTGAATCATTCGTCCGCGAATGACGGGTAAAGCAAGAATAAGCACAAATTAACACATTATCACATATTAAAACAACCTCTAAACAAGTTAGAACAAGTCATACCACAAGGATATTACATTTATAATGATCATCATCAATCAACTATTTATTTCATTGTCTTTGGGATTCAAACCTATCATTTATCAAAAACACTTAATCAATTCAAATCTTAGGGACTTGAACCCATTATCTATCAAAGACATACATCAAATCAAGAAGATTAACATATACCTAGATCACAAGTTTCCGGAACGAGAAACGAATGCGGATACTTGGATTTCATGCCCTCCTCCGCCTTCCAAGTAGCTTCCTCGGACTATTGGTTCCTCCATAGAACTTTCACCGAAGCCACTTCTTTCGTTCACAATCGGCGAACTTGCCGATCTAAGATTCTCACTAGGATCTCCTCATAGGATAAAAAGTCTAAAATGCCAACATCCTCTAAGTGAACAAACAAGGAAGGGTCACCCACATATCTTCATAATGTAGAGACATAGAAAACCAGGGAAATAGAGTTCAATCTAGAGGCAACTCCAACTCGTAGACAACATTGCCAATCCTTTTAAAATCAAATAGGGACCAACATAACGGGGACTAAGCTTTTTTTTTTTTTTTTTACAGAATTACATCACTCCCTTCATGGGAGACACCTTCAAGAATACCTAATTGCTAACACTAAACTCTAAATCTCTTCATCTCATGTCTGCATAGGACTTTTGACAACTTTGAGCGGTTTTCAACCTCTCACAAATCACTTTCACCTTCTCTAATGATTGGTGAACTAGATCAGAGCCAAATAACTTACCCTCGCTAACTTCATACCACCCAATAGGAAATCAATAACTCTTACCTTACAACGCCTCAAAAGGGGCATACCAATACTAGAGAGTAAGTCTGATTCAACTTATAGCTTCTCAAAGACACACCACTACGAGCCTGAGTCTAGCCATACACTACTTCTATATTCAAGCCTATCCAAAACTTAAAAGGAGTTAGGTTACGCCACCGAGTTATATTCCTTACATCCACCCCGAACACTACTCTGCTCCATTACTATTATCATATACAAACCACAAGTAGACAATATAGGAAAACTATAACCAATTATTATAGCCAAAATCACCAACATAGGATTGAAAATCCAAAACCATAACACAACTATGCCATAAAATAATTCATATACGTACCTTCCTAGACCTCTTAAGCACCCAACATGACTATTGGTATATCTACCAACCGCGATACTTAAGCCCCCCACTTTTATACCCACGGTATTATCTATCATTCCCAAGATTTAGCATCCTCTATGATTTTCACAAAGGTTTTCACCATCTACTTCTTTCTAAAACCTTAGTTCTAGAAGTCGCCCTAGAATCTCCCCCACTTAGGGACTTCTACATTTTCCCATTTCAAAGTATCACCATATTCCCTGAGCCACTATCACCCCAACACAAGAAAGGGTTACGGAGGAACTAAAGCACAGGAACCACTCATGCCACTCAAGGAAAGACCCCCAAAAGAGACACGACACTATAGGCACGAAGGGTTTTCTAGCAATCACCTAGGTCATAAATGAGACCCATCCCGACACAACATACCAAAGGAGGAGTCCTTAGGACTGGACACCAAAAGACACATGACCGCATATAGTATTGATAACGCAATACAAGGTTAAGACTCATATTCGATGAACAAAAAGTATGCAAGACACGAACCTTAGGCATAAGTGCTAATAGAATGCATTACACACTAGTAGAGTGCCCTCTCAACCGAGATAAGAGAGGATAACTAGAGTACATAACCCGACCTTTCCTTAGGTACCACCACTAGCAAAAAATTTAGGATCAACCTTCAACCTTTCTCCCATTACACCAACGAGCACAACACTCTGCTCTAATGGGTATCACCGAAGAGGTACACTATGGACACTTAGTCTTTCTATGCTCAAAACCTTTCTATAAAGGAGGAATAAGAGTTGGACAAGCATCTAAAACAAGACTAACCCCACACTCAACCTCTCTTTTTATCAAATCAAAGAATGCCAGGGCATATTGGTCAAGCCAAAAGACATGACTAAGATCTCGTACTGACCATACCGAGTTCTAAAGATATCCTTAGGGATATCCACTTCCCCAACCTTAAGTTGATGATAACCTGACCTAAGATCAATTTTAGAGGAATACTTCGTACCTTGAATTTTATCAAACAAATCATCAATTCTAGGGAGAGAATACCTATTTTTTATGGTCTCTTTGTCCCACGGATAATAATCAGTGCACATATGAAGAAATCCATCTTTCTTGCACACGAACAACATGGGAACACTTCAAGGAAACACACTAAGATGAGTGTACAAAATAAGAACACCTCAAAATTAATTTCCCTATCAGAAGAAATCCCAAAAGGATCACCGGGGAAAACATCAGGAAACTTATTTGTTATGAGAACGGGCTCTAGGAAAGAACCTTCTGAGTTAGGAAACTTATTTGTTATGAGAACGGGCTCTAGGAAAGAACCTTCTGAGTTAGAACCTTTAACTTGGACCAAACGATATAAACTCCCTTTTGAGATTAACCGATAGACTCTAAGATACGAAACAAACCTCTACTTAGGCAATAAAGAACCACTATCCTATGCAATGATCAGCTCATTAGGGAATATGAGCATAACCCTACGGGTTCGACAATCTAAGAAAGCATAACACAAATGTAACTAATCCATCCTCAAGACAGTATTAAAATCAATCACACCCAACTTTATCAAGTCTACAGGAGCTTTTCCACCACTAACCAATGATGAATAGTGATTTTACCACTTATTTTACCAAATATTTATGCACACTATCATATTCATATAAGAAAATAAGGCATCGTTATGATTTAAATGCAATAATATCCATATTTTATAGGTATATAGTTAATAAGATGAAATGTTATAGATTAGAGCTAAAAGAAATCAAATAGAAACAAGAGAAGTGTAATTGAAAACTTAGAACAGTTCAGCCTCAGTTACCGTGATTACAGTCAGTCAAAGCTAGTCAGGATAGTGCGATCATAAAACACAATCATGGTTGCATTAGCCGCGATCGCGGACAACCTCACGTGATTGCGGCTAAGCGGGAGTTTAACCTAGTACAATTTTGCAATTTCTCTTGGACAAATCCCAAACCTCATTTAGGCAAAAACTCTTTGTTCTTTGGGTATTGCTTACCTCATAGACATTTTTTGAATTTAAAGTAAGAACCCTAATTGGGCAAGGTTGTAACTAATTTTGAAGAGCTAAATTTTTTATGTGTTGTGAAAAATGAATGCTTTGGATAATCCTTATGGTATAGCTCCCTTTACTTTTTTCACGAGTAGCTAAGTAATTTAGTCTCAAGATTATGTTGAACTAAAGTGTAATTGTGTGTGGGTGTTGTGGTGTTTGCATGATATTTAGTTGTTGAGTATGGATTCCACTATTATTTGGGTTTATTAGTTGGAATTTGTAGGTGAAAACCCTAAATCTCTAAATGGGTTTGATGGGTAAAAACTCCAAACTCTAAAAACCCTTCATCATCCTTGAAAGAAGGATGAAGGTGAACATATGGTAACCCATAACATCCTTGAAAGAGGGTTATATGGGGACAAGATAATGGTGGACAATTAAGCCTATGGTTTACTACCTTTTACAATCTCAGAAATAAGTGTAATTAGAGGGTAAATCATGTCAAGAGCATTATCCTAGAAATAGGGATGCTTGATTGAGGTTTTGGGTGATTACGAATTGCATACTTGTTAGGTGCTCGAAAGAGCCAACAAGTGAAATCTTCGTGGTTTTGTTGAAAGACTAACCACAAAGACCTTCGACCTAGCCTATCCTTTACTCAACAACTAAGTTTCATGTTAGACTCTCAACAACCCATGCACTCCTTATCTTTAGGAAGACATAATCCCAAGATTTTCTTAAATCTTGATTTAAATCAAAAGTACTAAATTAATGTATTGGTAACTAAAGATTGTTGCAAACAAAGTTCAAACCAATTCCCTCACTTTATTATACATGTCGTGTTTGTTAGCATTTTGGGTAACCCTTTAGTAATTAGCACACCCACAAGATTTGAAATTTATAATTCGCTTCTTATGGATTTGACCCCAACACAAGTTGGGTTATTAACAATGACCGCCCTACCCCTCAAATATGAGAGTTAGATAAGCGTTATCAAAATAGCACCATTGTTGGTAAGTGGAATATAGATTTCACTTATGCGGTGTGATTTTTACTTGGGAATACCTGGGGTGGTATAATTTACTTTATTTGTTATTTTTGAATTTTTTTAGGTGATCGAATTGTTAACAAAACAATGAGTGATAATGCAAGCAACATGGTCCCCTAGATGATGAGGGACAACTAAATGAAGTGGGCCAAACAAGTGCAATCTGTATCCCACTTACTAATGGGAACATACTCTTCCATATGACTAGGGTCATGCTTCATATATTGCAAATGATAGGATTGTACAGGGTTCACGCCTGTGAGGACCCAAATTTCCATTTAAAGAATTTTGTAGAAGTGTGTGCACGATTCAATATAGCACACATTACTCAAGAATCCATTTGGCTTTACCTCTTCCCGTTCTCACTAACGGGCGAGGTGATTTAATGGCTCTACTCACTTCTACCTAGCTCAATTACATCTTGGGGTGATCTTACTATGGTTTTACTTGATAGATTTTCCCACCATCTAAATTTCTTCAAAAGCGGGAAGAGATTATAAATTTTTAGCTAATGAATGGAGAGCCATTATTTGAAACTTGGGAATGGTTTAGTGGAAAATTTGACCAATGCCTAAATTATGAAGGACCAACGCCCAAATTATGAAGTCTTGGAGAAGATTTTTCTTGAGATATTCTATCGGGTCCTTGATCCATTAAACAAAATGGTGGTGGATAATGCAGCGGTGGCCCGTTAGTAAAGAAGCACCACTATACGGCCTTTCTATTGATATGAGAAGTGTCAAAGCAAAATCGGGGTTAGCATACTCGAGATACTAAAGTTCCCAAGATCCCTTTCACCACTTCCATGGTTGATAATGAATAAAGAAAGCGAAATGAAGAGAAAGAGGAGACCATGGTGCAAATGATGACACAACTTGAACTCTTGACAAAGCATGTTATGGGTGCACCCGCGAAAATGATAAATGTCATAGCATCAAAATCTTATGAAGATAATGAAGAAACAAATAAGTTGGATGAGGAAAATCCAGTGTTTGGCTAACTACTCGGGGGTTCCTACCCCAACTATCAACGTCAAGATGGGAATCAAGGTTGGTGAACCACGAGTGGGATAAAGATTCGAGGGATAGAGAGCATGATTTTGACTTTTATGTTCCCCCTCACGATCAAGCTAAGACTAAGAAGTCAAGTGCCATCGACCCTGAAAAATTCAAGATCGAGGGTGTGTTAGCAAAAATATTGAATATAGTAGAAGGTACGGACAAAATGGTCTGTGAGTTCAAAGATGACTTCTCTCAACTATCTCAAACTATGGTGTCTCGCTCCGCCTCAATCAAGTAATTAGAAACCCAAATTGGGCAAATCTCTACACAGCTAAATGCTAGGCCTAGAGATGGACTCCTTAGTAATATGATTTCTAATCCAAAGAATGATGGTCAAGTTCTAGCAATTATTACAAGGAGTGGAAAGACACTTAATAATCCCACTAAAGGATACTTGAGTGAGAAAATGCCCAAAGGTAAAGCAAAGGAGGTGATACCTCAAAGTCAAAAAAAATAATAATAAGAAAGAGACTGATGAAAGTGATGAAGAAGTGGTTGAGGTTAAAGAGCCATGAAGCGAAGCAAGGCCCACAATCTAAGTTTTTCTCCCATCCCCTCAATAATTGCATAAAAAGGAGGAAGGTGACAATTATAGAAGTTCATGGCAAAATTTAGCAATCTATCGATAAATATCCCGTTGCTTGAGGTGATCCAAGAGATTTTGGGATACGCTAAGTTAATGAAAAAGTTGATGTTCGAAAAAAAGCTTGTCGAAGGTGACACCATTAAGGTCACTCATGGGTGTAGTGTTATCTTGGATAATAAGGTTGCGGAAAATAAAGATGACCCAGAGCGTTCACCATTCCTTATACAATAGGGACACATGTGTTTGCAAAAGCTCTATGTGACCTTGGTGCGCACATCAACTTTATGCCTTTTGTCATCTACAAGAAGTTTTGATAGAATGCCCCTATACCGACCTCTATGTGACTCTTAATGGTGGAACGATCCATCAAAAGGTCGATGGGAATTTTATTTGATGTCTTTGTTAAAGTGGACAAGTTTATATTGGTATTAGATCGTGATATGGATCAAGAGGTACCTATCATCCTTGGCACCCTTTCTTGGCCATCGGAAGAGCCATTGTTAATTTAGAGATGGGGGAAATAAAGTTTAGGGTACAACAGGATGATGTCTCTTTCAAAATTTGCAAGACAAAGAAACATATTGCGGAACTTCAAGTTTTGTTCGTGGTGGATATTGGGGGTAAAAAGGCAAATAAGGAGGGGATTGAGCACCCACCTTAAAAAATAGAAGAAGGAAGACGTCGTTCCATGACATTAACAAGGAGCTAGGTGAGAGAAAACCCATAAATGTCACGAAAGTGGCTCATATTGTTTTTATTATGTTTCTATAGCATAGATATTAGATTTTACATCTGAATTGCTTATGCATTTGTGGCACTATATAGTGTATTGTATGAGCTTAGAAATGGGAAAGTTTGCTAAATTGCATTGAAAACTGTACAGGGAAAAAATTGTCAAAAATTGGGCAAAGAGCTAAACAAGGTAAAATAGGGGTGCGGAAATGCTCTCAATTACCGTGATTGCAGTCACCCGCATGTTCGCGATCATGACCACCTGACTGCAATCGCGTCCACTTTAGTCACTTAATCCTTAATCCCTCCCCATTTCCCCTCACAGTCTCTTTCAAGTTTTATTCTCTAATTGGAACAAATTCTGGCCAAGCTTGTGAGCTCTCCTACAATTATTCTAGCATCCTCCTTGCATCACAATTCTGATAGGTGTCATGAATCCATGCTTAAAATCATTTAAAATAGGCTTTAGAATGCATAATTTAGAGAGGGCCTAAAGTTTTTATTGTTATGCTTTCATGTTGTCATAATTGATATTTGTGTGGTTTTGGGTGTTTGAGTAAGGTGTGCACACAAGTGGGGAAGTCTTGAGTACCCAAAAATATTTATTAAATGTAGATCAATGTAGTATGCGCACCAAGTGTTTGATACATTGCCTAAATTAACTTTCAATAATGATTCTTGCTGATTGAAAGGGCGCATTCGAACACTTATTAGCATCGTTCAATTGGTCTGCATGTAAATCTATATGGTAGAGCATGCTAGTGCCTAAACATTTGGAAGGGTTTTGAACATAAGAAGCTAGTATAAAACTAGCCTCAAGTATCGCGACCATGGTCATGACCTGCAATCTCGATCATGGCCCATGATCGTGGTAATCGGGGCTAGTTTTTTGCCATGGCAAAAGTCCTACACTTCTAATTTTTATCCAAGCACCACCAAGCACCCATTTCAATGATCCTTAGTGAACAATGAACATAGTTTGTATGTTATATTATCGTTGATTTATATCATATGTGCCTAGTTCTTTTAGGGTAACTTCATGGACAGGTGTGATCACATTCGATTCATGGCACCCGAGTGCCACACTCTCTACTACAGTGATTTTCAAAGGACAAAGTTGCTCTCAAAAAGAAGAATTTGCTTGGAGAATATGCCAGATAAACTATCGATATTTCATGACAAACTTAAAGACACAGTATAGCGGTGCTTTGCCCTAGATCTGTGCATTGCAAATGAATAATAGGTCCATAAATTTTATACCAAAATCAGTGAAATGTCTTTCTTGAACTCTTTCAGTGTGACTTTTAAGATTCGGGGCAAACCAGTGAGAATTAGGGCTGAGCAAACCAATGATTTTTATGGGATCTAATATGTAGACTTGGGTGAATTGAAAGAAAAATGCTGTAAATTGGGGATTTGGTTGGCGCAGCGGCTATGCCCCACAAAGACTAAAAGCAACGTCCTCATGAATAACTTCATGTTCGAGGCTCGAATATGGTTGCACATTATTTGTACCTGAATCTCTCCTTACACCCACACGACATCAGTCCCAGACCTACGTGCTCGGATGGTTTCTTGCATTCTAGACGACATCTCTTTAGATGTTGGTCAGCTTGAGGTCAATAAAAAGGATTATTTCAAGAGCTAAAATGGCACACATCTTTTTTTCCCCTCTTTGATTACTGAGTTATGCAAGAGATCGGGGATTGAAGAGTATGCTAGTAATACATGTGTGCCCTGGGACTCCCATCTACCCCTTAAGGATTCGAGGAGAGGGCATACCTAGAAAAGAAAAGAAGAGAAAAATCAACATGGAAAAGTCGGCATGCCATCGGACTTCTTGAGGAGATTGGAGTTGATATGGCCGCCATTAGGGAGCTTGTTTCTTGTTTGCCCCAAGGATCGGGAGAGCCTTCCACCACCCATCATTCATATGTGTCACGTGTAGATTATAAAAAGTACATGAATAATCAAAAGAAGCAAGAAGCTACCATTTCTAGGCTTTAGAAAGCCTACTCCTCTTTGGTAGAGTCATACCGAGACCTCCGGAACACACACAAAAAGATAGTTACAAGAGAGAAGAAGAGGGATGAGTTTTTTATCAAGTTGTGAAAAGGGGTAAAGGGCCTATGGAAGGTCCTAAAACCCTAAAATAGACTTTTGTTTGCTTGGGTGAAGAGTGATGATGAGGATCCAGCCTAGTGGTCCGATGTTAAGGAGAATGATGATGATCCAGAGTCTGAGAGTGATAGCATCCCTTTATGCATTTTCAGGGTGCACCCTTATCTCTTTTATCTTTGATTGTTTATACAGTGGGGACACTGCTATCTTTTTAGTTCGGGGTATCTCCTTATTCTCATTCATTTGATTAGGGCCTGTATAATTGTTATTTCCGCATAGTTTCCCCGCTCTTTTGGTTGATTCTTCTTTTTATTAGGTTGTAATATTCCCAAACTATGATGGTGCCCACACTTGCATGGTTTAATTACCTTGTTAATAGATTTTTTCTTTATTTTACTTCTATTGGATGAGCTTTTCCCTATGATAGACTAAGTGAAGACATTCTTAATTGGAAAACGTCGTAAAGGGTTTTTAACCATAGATACAGGGAAAGTTTGAGTGCCCGTGACATTATGGTCATTGCAAGAGAAGTTTGAGTACCGATGGCATTGATGATTTGAGATTGCATTCATACCTATTGGCGAAGTCTGAGTAGCCATGTGGGTGGTTTGCCCTTATTAGAGCCACAATGTGAGACAATAGCTTAGGTTGTTTCCATTATTAGCAAATTATGCATGGTGTAGATAGAAAGCAAACACCCTCTTTTGTCCAAAAACTTTTGCAAAATTCGAGGTCATAGATGTGAGAAACCTTGTAACAAAACTTTGCCTCTTTTTATGACTCTGAAAAGTGACTTTGAAAAATAGTTGGTACTCCATTTTTGTCTCGAGCGGATGGGATAATTGAAACCCCTTGCGAGATTCGCATGCCATGTGTGTGAGCTTACTTGTTTACATCTCATGTGTATTTGTTCCATCTATAACTTGCCCCGTTAGTCTCTCAGAAGTTAGCCCAATTCCCAAACTATGAGATTCTGGGGAAGACACTTCTCCAAATATTTTATCGTTCATTTGAGCCTTCGAACCAAATGGAGGTAAATAATTCAGCGGAAGGGTCTTTCTTAAACTTGCATTTCAATGCGGCTACAAAAATATTGAGAGAGGTAACTAATCAAAATCGGGAATGGCACACCTAAGATTTTGACATCTTCAATAGCTCTTTACCCAATACCATGGTTAGCAAGGAACAACAAAAGCGGGGCGATGAGCAAGAGGAAACTTTGGCAAAGATCTTGACTCAACTTGAGCTCCTAACCAAGTATGTCATGGGTGCTCCTCCAAAAGCCCATGACATGGATGAAGAAGAAATTTGGTATTTAGCAAACCCTTCCGAAGGTTCCCTTCTGACCTATCGTAGGGAAGGTGGGAATCAAGGTTGGATGAATCAAGTTGGTAGTTGAGTTTAGAGAAAATGAAAACATAACGATTACTATTTTGCGCCCCACTACTATTGGGCTTCTAGCAAGGACTCAAGTTCCATTAACGCCGATAGATATGGAACGGAGGATATTCCCTCAAGAATTTTAAATCAAGTTAAAGGAATGAACAAAATGGTCTGTGAATTAACAGAGGACTTCCTTTCATTCTCTTAAACTTTTGTCTCTCATTTAGCCTCTATAAAAAAGTTGGAGACCCAAATGGGACAAATCTTTACATGACTAAATGCTACACCCAAGGGGATCTCTATTAGTGACAAAGTTGCCAACCCCAAAAATGATGATTAAGATTTGGCAAATCAAGCAGTAGGTGAAAAAGCTAAGGTAGAGTTCTTGGAAGAAGGCTTGGGAAGAAAAATGCCCCGCACTATGTCAAAAGAGAAGTTACCCTAAGGTTTGGCCTACAAAGAGAAGAAAGAGGTGAAAAGACTAGTCGAAAGGTTAATTGATGAAGGAGAGTTTGATGAGTAGGGACTTGCGGACCCCCTTGACAAAATTAATGAAAATCAACGTCGTTCCATGACTATAACTAAGGTACTGTGTGGGAGGCAACCCACAATTGCCATGTAGATGGCTCTTCTCCTTTTTATCTTGTTTTTGTAGTTTCCATGTAAATAGATCATACATTTTATGACACTATAAAGTGCTAGGGATGAGCAGAGAAATTTGGATAGGGGAATAGAACTACCCTCAGTTACCGTGATCTTAGGCCCCAAGTTTGATCGCGGTTAGCCACCTGTGTTCGCAGACCCCATAACAAAATTGATGTACTAACCTTCTCTCTAAATTTCCTCACACTCTTTCTCAAGTTTTTGTATGTAGGAATGACACGATCTTGAGAAAGAATGATGATGATGTCAAAAAGGGAATGATAGCAGCCCTTGATGGGGTTTTAGGGATAACCCTTATCTCTTTATTATCTTTGATTATTTAGGCAGTAGGGACACTGCCCCCTGTTCAGTTAGGGGTGTTTCCTGATTCATTGTTTCCCTGTCCATTTGAATTAATCTTGTATTACTGGTATACCTGCACACTTTTATGCTCTTTTAGATAATCCTTAGTTGTATTCGGGTTGTAATATTCGAACACTTTGACGGTTCCTACATGTACGTGAATTAAGTACTTTGTCCTTGACTTGTGTTTCAAACCATAGATGCTAGGGAAGTTTGAGTAACTATGGCATCGATGGTTTGGATTCGCATTTACACCCATTAGTGAAGTCTTAGTAACCATATGGGAATTTAATTTTGCCCGCGCTATAATTGCAATGTGAGACTATAGCTTGGGCTGTAGCCATTATTAGTAAAACATGCTTGGTTCGGATACATAAGCAAATAACCTCCTTCATCCAAAAAATTTTGCAAAATTTCAAAGGCATGGGCGTGAACAACTTTATGACAATATTCTCCCTCTTTCTATGACTCCAAAATTTTACTACAAAAAAATAGGGAGTACCCCATCTTTGTTCAAGCGAGTAGAACAATTTAACCTCCTTGACAACATTCGCATGCCATGTATGTGAGCATAATTATCTACATCTCTTGTATACTTATGCTATCTAGAACTTGCCCCGATAGTCTTTCTAAGCTAATGTTGATTGTATTTGGTTGGAGAAATGACCTTAGGTCGTCTTTGTGATTTTGGATCCCACTCTAGCCTAAAAAGCCCACCCGTACATAATTGTAATCCTTGGTACCCATTTTGAGCCTTTTAACCTTTCTTTGGAAAACATGTTATAAGCCGTGAACCATCATTTTTATCCCTTTCTTGAACCATACCCTCTTTGATCATGAAAATGCAACTTGAGGCTAAAAGCCTAAGTTGGGGGTGGTGAAGATTAAAGGAAATAAGTTTGGGGCTACGAAGTATTAGTAAAGTGCCAAATATTCTTAAGTGTTGAAAGTAATTGTTTAGAATAAAAAAGGATCCCATAAAAGAATGAATTGCACAAAAGTGCAAGGAAGGGGAAGTAAAAGAAAAAAAATGGTGAACAGAGGAAGTAAGAAGATAGGCATACGAAAAGAAAGGAAATAAAGAAAAGTGGCCCTTAGTCGGAAAAAGGAAGTGTAAAGTATGATATAAATGTTCAAGGTGATGTTTTAGCCATATTATCCTTAAATGATATCCTACCCTATCCCAAACCTACATTAAAAGATTAAAAAGCCCTTTGAGATCTCCAAATATTTACTTTCTTTGTAGCGGTGATTGGATATAGGGGCAAGCCTATGGCATGACACTTTTTACCTTGAGATTTCTTTTGTGAGGGGAGAGTTTTGCACTTAAAAATTCCTTGTTACACATTTGATAGTTAGGTGTGTGGTAATTCTCTTTCTTGTGAGGAGGCATATGGACTAGTTGAGGTGGGTGAATTTGTCACTTTCCGCACAATGAGATAAACGTAGATATAACAAGATTGTAGTAAAAATATGAGTTTTTTTTAGAGTATTAATAGTTGTCACATAGTTGTTCCTCAAAGTTAATTGAATCCTTCGTCACTCTATTTTATGATGGGGGTGTCGTAAAATTCTTTTGTCTATGCATAAAAATCTTTTTATGGTGGCAGCCAAGTGGTAATTTTCTTGATTATTGGCAAAATAAATGAGGGCATACATGGAGAGTGTCTCATGGCAAAGGTAGTGTTGCTTGAGGACAAACAAAATTTTAAGTTGGGGGTGTTGATGAGTGGGAATCCCACCACTAGTTCGCACTAATTATGCACGCACACTATTATGTTTGTATTAAATATTAAGAGATTCTCAGGTTATAAATGCACTAATATCCTTTCATTGCATATATAGAGTTGAAAAGATAGAAAGATAAGGGTTTAGAGCTTAAAATGATCCAAAGAGAGAAAAAGAGTGCATTAGAGGATCTGCAACAGATACCCCTCAAGTACCGCAGTCGCGGGCCACTGACCGTGGTCACTGGCAGATAAGCTGATTATCAAAGAGCGATAGCAAATTACAATCAGGTTCGCGTTGGTCGCAATCTCGGACAATCTCACGCAATCGCAGTTATGCGGGAGTGTGGCCCCGAGCAATTTTGTAATTTTCTCTAGACGGATCCAAGGCCCTATATAATAAAAAAAAACTTTCTCTTTAGGTCACCACTTACTTGAGAAGATAGTTTTTGAACTATATGCTTGAAACCCTAATTGGGAAAGTGTGTAATTAATTTTGGAGGCTCAATTTATTAGTGTCTTGGTGAAGAATGAATGCTTTGAATGACCCATATTGTATATTTCTCTTTACTTTCTTTATGAGTAGCTAAGTAATTTGGTTTTGGAATTATGTTGAACTAGAGTATAATTGTGTATGGGTATTGTTGTGTTTGCATGGATTTTAGTTGTTGAGTATGGATTTCACCATTACTTGAGCTTATGTGTTCGAATTTGATGGGTAAAAACTCCAAATCTCCAAATGGGTTTGATGAGTGAAAGCTCCAAGCTCCAGAAACCCTTTTTCATCCTCGAAAAAGGGATTTAGGTGAATATTAGGTAATCGATAACATCCTCGAAAGAGGGTTATCGAGGGATAAAGCAATGGTGAACAACTAAGCCTATGGTTTACTACCCTTTGCAATCTTAGAAATAAGTGTTTAGGGAGAGTGGATCATGTCAAGAGCATCGTCCTAGAAATAAGGATGCTTGGTTGAGGTTGTGGGTGGTTATATAAACTCCACACTTGTTAAGTGCTCGAAAGAGCCAATGGGTGAAATCATTGGGGTTTTACTAAAAGATTGACCCTAATGATCTTAGGCCCAACCTATCTGTTAATTAACAACTAAATTCTATAATAAACCAACATTATCCCATATTCTTTACCTCTAAGGACGCATAATCCCAAGATTTCTCCAAACTATGAAATCAAATCGAAGATATCGATTATAAACTGCTTGTTAAAGGTTGTAGTTAAAAGGTTTCCAAACTAATCCCCCCATTTAATTATACATGTCTTTCTCTTTGGTATTTTGGGTAACCTTGTAGTAATTGGAATACCCATAAGTTCAAAGTCTATGGCATTAACTCCTTGAGATTCCACCCTAATTTAAATTGGGTTACTTGACAATGACCACCTCACCTTTTGATTATGGAAGTGAGTTGAGCATTACATTAGCCGCGATCACAGACAACCTCATGTGATTGCGGCTAAGTGGAAGTATAACCCAAGGCATTTTTGTAATTTCTCTTGGACGAATCTGAAACCTCATTTAGGCAAAAACTCTGAACATACTGATCATGCAATACTGTGTTTATAGGTATACATCGTGTATGTGAGATTATACTGAGACTGAGTGCTGAGTTCTGATGGTTGAGTAACTGATAACTGATAGCCATGGTCCTGTAGAACTGATTGAGTTCTTTATTGATTACTGAGACTGAAACTATAACTGTGGGAGTGTTCATCTAACTGACATACTCTGATTATAGACTGATTTGGGGTCCAGCCTGTGACCCTAGTTGGAAGGGTGTTAGCACCCTGCCACAAGACCTAATCTGACTCATAATATATATATGTATATATATATATATATGATTGCATCAACCCTAGTCTAGCAGGAGAACGACTTACCCTACGTTGACTATGTAGTTCTGTTACTCAGGGATTGCTACTAAGGGTCATACCCTATACTGGCAGTAATGCCCCCATCCCTGGGTTCGCTCGGTGTTGAATCCTACTTCCAACTAAATCAACACTGATCCCTAGACTATACTAAGCTTGACTAAACTCACGCTGATTCTATTAACTGATCAAATGTGACTATTTGGGATACTATCGGATCATTCTAGTACAACTGGAAACTAAGTAAGCAGCTAATTTCCGATATACAATACCCCTAGGACTCGATAGGATAATTAAAGGAACCATATCATAAGTTTAAAGCATCACAATTTGGATGTCATGCACAAATTATTCACATAGGCATTTTATCAAACACTTGGGGAGTATGGTTCTTGAAAATGAGGAAAATAACATGGGATTATCATGATTACAATATTCAATTCATAATTCATGGGTTATGACATGAGGAGTACATAAATCAACATACATACTAGTTTATTTACTTAAAATTCATAATCTTCTTGGTTTAAAACCCATAAAATCAACAAATGCATGTATTCAATTCAATTTAAGAATATAATCTTAATTTAAATCTTGCTAAGGGGTTCTTGAACTTCAAGAGTGGAAGGAAACCCAAGGATGAACACCAAATATACCTGAGTAGTTAAATTCTTGAAGTTTCTTGGAAATTTTCTTGGGAATTGATCTTTAGTATTAAAGGGTATGGTTTTCTATTTGAGAGAGAATGTTCCTTATTTGAGGTAATTTGAATAAAATAATGACTAATTGGGCCATTTGGGCATTAATCTCATGTTTTTGACTGATTAGGGTCTTGAAAAAAGACCCAACTGCCCCTAGAAAGAATTAAATTTTAATCACTGAAAATCCCATGGCCATCACCTCGATGCGGTGCCATTGCGGTGAGCCACTGGGATTTGGCTGAAAGTGTATTTCCACAGACAAGTGCGAAAATGCACTTTAGCAAGATGCGGTGGGATCGCGTTGTGTCTCTGGAAATTGACGAGTGTGAAATGACACTCTGGCGCGACGCAATGCCAATCGCAGAGCCTCACTAGAAAGTGATAACTGTATAATGGCCTCTCAGTGCGACGTGATGCTTATCGCGGTGACACACTGGAAAATGACGAATGCTATTCTTGGGGTTACCACGATGCGATGCTGCTCGCAATGAGCTATTGCTTTCACTAAAAGTGCCATAACTTCCCACCCGAGTATTGGATTTGGGCAAAATTAGTATCGTTGGAAAGCTTATTCAATTTCCTAAGATTTGGTGGTCTAGAGATCAAAATTCTGAGTAGAGAAAAAGTTATGCTGAAGTTGACTATAGCAATATTCATATTGAAAACTTATTCAGTATAGGATATTTTGATTCATCAAATAGCTGGGAGTTATTTGGGACCTTAATTATACATAAAACTAACTCCTAAACTTACCAAAGAACCATAGTGTATTATGCATGAACTTAAAACATGACTCTAACATTGGTTTGGATTTTCGGGGTATTATATATATAAATATAACACTTTCAAAGCTTAAAACAAGGAAAACATGCAAGTTTATGAGGCCTTTTTGTTAGATATGATCCATTTTGGGTATATTTTACTGGAATCCATGTTTTGGATGCTAGTGAAAAAGGTGTTTTTGGTTACTTTGGAGCGATTATGGATATTCAGGATATTTTCAGGCTTGATCGTGATCAACGCATGTTTGAGAGTCAAAGAAGAGCTAAAAAACTGACTCCCATCACCTACTAAGTCAACCTACGAACCACATATAGACCTATGGACCGCCTGTAGACAAAGCAAGTGCGAGAAAACCAAAATCTCGAGAGCCGACTTGCAGTACTTTGTCTATCCAAAACCTGCGGTCTGCACCTGCTGTTGACACCTAATTTTTGCCCTCCACGACTAATATTAACCCTGAGTTTCTTTGGTTTTAAATAAAATTACAACATTTATTTTGTTCGGATAAAAATTCTTTCAAGTATTTATCTAGGTAATTTGGTCTTCTTAAGTAACAATTATTTGTTTTCGTATTCATACATACGAGATGGTGTAATCTCGTTACTTAAATAATTATGTTACGAAAAATTAAATTTTAATCAAGGGTTATCTTGAAAATTAATTTGATTAAAATTTTGATTCAAATATAATTTATTCTAAAAAATAATTTATTTTGAAAAATATTTATTTAATTTTATCAAATCAAGAAGCTCGGGATTAAATAGGTATTAATTCGTATCAAATTTCAATTTTATTTAGCCAATATATTAAATTTAGTTATAATTGAAATCAAATTGGTCATGATTGCAATGTAATTGGCTAATTAATTTTAAATTTGGTCAAAATTTAAATAGAATAGGTTAATCCTAATTGGGGTTATTTTAAAAGTTAACCCAAAAAATGATCTAAATCCCTAAAACCTCATAATTCACAAACCAACCCATTTCCTTTGGAAAAGATTGGGCCAATTGCCCATGGTCAGCAGCACAACAGCTCCCAAAATAATCCCCATCAAAGCCAACCCAATCATCCATCGCCTCATCCCATTACTGACCGACCCAACCCATTCCTCTACCTTCCTTTTCCTTAATACGATTTCAGTGTATATAGCAACAACTGTACGTACAAAATGACCCCAACAACAGCTGTATCAACAACATATCCATCAAACGGCGTACACAATAATAATGGCAATTCCTACCTATAAATAATAACGCCAAACGACGTAAACCTAAACGGTGTACCAACCTCAACAAACAATGACAATACAATAAAATTAAGGAACCTTAGTAAAATTAGCGGTACCCCTTCATTTAACCAATATCCTTTTCATATAACCATTTCTGGCCAAAATGAGATGGTCTTCTATCGTTGTCAGTTGATGATTCACTTATTTAGGCAAATGATTAATCTCTAATGTCTCTTTTCTTTGTCCTACCGTGGACCTTAGTCTTTCAAGAAATTCAAGTCAAAATCTGAAATTGGAATTCAGAAACCCTAATTATTTCCCTCCAAATTTCCCTTATAAATAGATATTAAAGCGAAAGGGTCGAAGGAAGGATTTTGGAAAAAACTTTGGGGGTGCTGAAGGCGCTTGCTGTTAACCCCATGTAACTAAAATTCTCGAGTAATACAACTAAAAAATCCAGCGAATTTATTTGAATTCTTTTGGATCAGAACTGGGTTTCAGTGGTGGAAGTCGCAACACGAAAAGCTCGTTTGTTTCATTCGCTTCCCGAAAATAGGTAAGTGATTCACCCTCTCGCACCTTATCTTTTGTTCTTTAATTATTATAACGTGTAGTCTCATTACCGATGGTGGAAGGCTATTGTCATTGAGGTAGTTGTGGTTGGAATCTCATGTTAGAAAAGGTTGCTGGGATTATATGCGACAAAAGGCCTTGAAGGTCATAGGATTTCCACGATTGTGATGGTTATATTGAGTCAATGCTCTTGTTTTAGTCGTTTAGCTCACTGTTTCTCACATCTTTTGCTTCTAACTTTGTGTTTTCATTTATTTTTTTTATAATATTCTATGTGTATTTAGTGACTGGCTTCCTTACTGTTTTGTTCATCATGACGTATGATTCATTGAAAGAAAAAAGATTTTTTAGGAGTAATAATTCAACTTGTTTCATGTATGTATCATCCTTGTGTTTAACTTTGATTTGATTTTCTTTGGAATTGTTATGTGACTAAGTGAAATGGAGGCAGAGATGTGCTATCCCTGTTTCATCTAACATAATTTTTGTTCCTTTTATTTTTCTTGAAATGTGGAAGTAGTTCGTGATGATAAACTGAATCATTGTTCATGAATAATTCTTTCTTGTCTGGATTATCATTAATCTACTCTAAAATATAGTTTGCTTAAGTTTTTTTTTTTGCTTCCTAAATCATATTGTTCTTTTAGAAAAATGTTGCTCAAATATTAAATAGTATGTCAACTAGTGATTGAATATTTGGTAATTCTATTTTGAGTATTTTCACTTGACCCCCTTACCCTTTTTTGATTATGCATGAAACAATTTAGTACTTGATCTACTTCTCAATTCTAATCTTTACCCCTTTTATATGCATGAACTCCTCCATTGAGTACCCCGTATTCTCTTCCCTCGTATTCTGTTGGGTTAATCCTAACTTGCATTGAGTCAAGACACGAACCAAGTCCAAAATGGATTAACACATGAAGAAAGTGGACTGATACCAAGCTGATACACAGATATACATCAGGACATTTAGGATATAGTGCTGGAAATAAAAAGGAAAGCTGATTATGTGGTTAAAAGGCCAAAAATATGTATATATTTGACCAATATACAGTCATATATACACCATAGATGCACAAAAATGCAAGAAAAAAAGGTCTGTGATATATAGTTGGTATACATGCAGTGAATTGGACTCAAAGTCCATAAAATTGCAAGCCTAAAGGTTGGAGCAACCTACCGATGGGCCAAAAGGAGCCCAACCTCAACTTTTAATATTTTATCTAAAATTTACATATATACACTAAATAAAATTTCCTTATTACATAATATACCAATTTGGTAAAGTATTTACACATATCTCAAAATATTTACACAAATCCCTTTATTTTCAACTTTATCTCTCTTAAACATTATACATCTCTAAACAGGTTTTCTCTTCCATATTTTACTCCCCCATATCCTCCCACAACACTCGATATTTACTCTATAATTGAATTTCCTTATTCTTAGCAAAATTTAAGAATCGTGTATCTGGGGGTTACAATTTGTAAGATTGAAGATTTTTTTCTCTTTTTTTTTCAACTTTTTCAATTTTTGAAATTGACCGTAAATTTGTTGTCATTGCATGTTTGTTTTTACCTTATTTTGCAAGTATTTTCAAGTATCGTAGTTCGATTTGTATGTTTTCTTTATATAATACATTTTTGATTCTTGATTTGTAGATTTTTTTTTCAAATTTACCTATTTTTGTATTTTCCAATTTATTTTATGAATGCATGTTTGTTTTTAAGGATTTACCATATTTTTGCAAGTATTTTCAAGTTTCGTAGTTGATTCGGGTTAATTGAATTACTGAAAAAATTGCTAATGGATTCTTGTTCTAGCTTTAGTTTAGGACTTAGTCAGTTAGATTCTAAAAAATAAGATATAACTGTTGGGTTTGTTCCTGGTATATTTGATTTTGAAGAACCCGATTTTGCAGAAAATAGTTCAAAGCATCGAAAGGACCCCACAACAATGAAGAGATTGAAGGAAGCAGCCACTTCCAAATCAAAGAAATCAAGTTCAAAAATGGCCAGTAAGAAGAAGTTTGATGATTCCGGTAGATCACGTCTTCCGAAGGTATTGGTTAAACATTATATTTTACTTACGTTGCAACATTATTGTATAATATAGTGGAACATACAATTTTGTGCAACACTAATGTATAATATTACTATTATGTTATACATTTCATTTTTTTATACATTGGATCTTTTTATTACATATAAGAGGCATTTGAAACTGGGTGTGTTATTATACGTTTATGAAGTTTTCGTTTTGTATAATGTTTTATTATACATTCTGACAACATTACATGTCATATATGTTTAAGGTGAAATATTTAATCTGACATTATACATTGCATATAATTGATTATTAATGTCTAATATTATTACATAAATCTTATTATACATTGCTTTCCATACTCTTATTACACATAATAGGCATTGTATGGTTTAGTTGATATTATATATTTAGGGAGTTTTCATAGTGTATAAAGTGACATTATACATCTGAATAACTGATATGTCATACATGTTTTTAATGTGAACTATTTTAGTATGCAACATTATACATTATTGCATCTCAAACATGTGTAACTTTTTGTGTAATTATTGTATTTTTTTAATTCTAGGACATGAAATACCGTATAGATATAGTCCGGAGCACTCTTTGCATATTTTGAGCTCATGCGATCGTGGTTTTGCTGGAGACATAAAGTCTTATTTTGGAGAAAATATTTTGGGGGCATTTAGAAATACGTTATTTGGGATTGTTCTTGACTTTTCGCAGTGCAACTGGATTGGGCAGATTTCAAAATATATCCTTATGCTAGAAATCCAACAAGATATTAAGGACGAGATACATGTGTGTGTGCAGGGGAATATTTTGAAATTTACCATGCTTGAATTTGCCATTATCACCGGCCTGAAATACACCGGTGATATTATTGAGTTAATGTATACTTCATCATCAAAATCCCCTTTGATGTCGAAGTATTTTCCTGAATCTGAAGGTGGTATAACTAGGTCAAAACTGATAACACATATGAAGATGGGAAATTTCGAGAACTCTAAAGATGCTTTGAACCTTGCGATATTATATTTTGTTCATACATTTATGTTATCTCAACATAAAAAAGCACCAGTCAGTGTAGCTCACTTCCAAATTTTCGAGGATGATCGGTACATACACTTTCCATGGGGAAAGATAACTTTTGAAAAGTTGATCAACTCATGGTGGCAGGATTTCAGAGTCGCAAAGTAGTTATATTCTTTAGGTGGAATTCCCCACGCTCTAACTGTCTGGATATTTGAGTGTTGCTCTACGGTAGATAAAAAAACTGCTTCGCAACATGAAAACATCATCCCAAGAATACTTAACTGGTCTGTTGAGTGTACAAGACCTAAGTATGAATCTTTTATGTATGGCATGTTCAGTAAGGTAATTGTATAACATGTTAAATATTTTTATTTTATACTCAATATATCGAAGTTCTAATATTTCATTTTGAAAATAATTTTTTTCAGCGTTCTTTCAAGAATTTACAGCCTACAAGCGAAGAAGTTCGTACTTTAGATTTGTCCTTCTCTGAAGATTTTGTGGTTTTTGATCCAATATCTGCTGCTTCCACTTCTGTTGCTGCAAAAAATCAAACATCAGGCAATGAAGATCAATTGCGTGTTGTCACTAGAGATGACGACTATGATGATTTCACCACTGGACCTACTCAGGAATTTCTAAGAAAATCTCGTTTGACTAAACCTGTATCAACTGAACAACCATCCAAAAGAAGAAAAATAGTTATGTTTCAGGAAGTTAGTCCAGCTACGACAGATGAACAGAAATCAACAAGTTCTCATTTAGTACGTCATGTGTCTAGTATGTTTTCTAAAAAATAATAACAATTAATAGATAAACTACAAATTCGTGTGTCTGATTTTGATCATTGTCATCCAGTAGAAATTGATGTGTCTCCTTAGCGCGAATAACTCAAGGCTGTTCCTTCATTTTCCATAATGCCTAAAGGGACTTCTAAGTCTAATTTAGATATGAAGTAGATAAAGAGTTACATCAAAACTTATGTAAGTTAATTTTTTTATTCACAAATTTTAATTTAAAAAAAGCATTACTTATTTCTAATATCTTATTGTTTATCTGTACGTTATAAGGTGAATGAACAAATTGCTGAACTGAAAATACTAATCTCCAATATACCTGCTGAGGTCGTTAAAGCATTGAAGAAAGAAGAGAATAAAGAATCTCTAGTATAAAATGATTTTTCCTTCAAATTTTTAATACTTTGAATAAATACTCATACATTAGTATTATTCATGATATATTGGAGAAGAAAATTGTTCATCAACAAGAAGGTGTAGAAGAAGGATAAAAAATAAATGACGGTGTTTATAAGAATAATTTGCCGGTAATGTTAATCTAAATTAAATTGGCATGTTACCATAAATCTGCATAACTCCAACATCTTAACCTATTTTTGTTTGGTTCTTATACCGCATAAAGATGAGTACACGGGACCAGTCATTCATATAAAAAATGATGAACCACTAGTACTTGAACCTTTAGAAACAGAGATCCAAGATTGTGTCCACATTCATATTGAATGTCCAACAATAGCTGAGGTTCAATTCGATGAGAAGGTATATATATGATATGTATAAATATGGTTATACAATGTAGATATCAAATTATAAAAACATTTTCATTCATCATTATATAAATTTGATTAAATGTACAGACATCCATTTGTCAATTTTTTATAGGATGAGCATATGAATGATCAAGAAGAGGGACACGAAGAAGAATCGGAAAACACGCACATTACTGATATGGAAGATATATCGGTACATTTTTGTCTGTCATGTTGGTTTGTTCTTGGGTGAATATCAATATTTTAAAATGTTTTACTTGTATGATGTTATAGTATTATTACACATACATTTGAATGTATATTAGTATGTTATACATTATTAATACTAATAGTCTATTTCAGAAAGTGAATGTTCTTTTATTTAAAGACTGTTTCAGTTTAATTATACATTCATTTGAATGTATAACATTATGTTATACATTAAATCAGCATATAACAAATACATATGCATTTGTTATACATATCAATTTTAAATCACCGGTCTATATTTTTTTCATTCAACTACGTATCACTTTGACTAAACTTTTATAGATGACGCTTGTTACAGAATGTAGGATGAGCATAATGATACAATAGAAGCAGGTTGTACTGAAGAACTGCGCATACAACATAGCCCTCATATGAAACATTTAGATGTATTTTTTTGGTTGTTCATATTGTTTATTAACTGAAATTTTACATGCTCATACATTCACATCCATGCCAACTAGATATCATTATATAAAAAGCTTTTCATTCACCATTTATAGCTTTTCAAATTACTATTACAAATTTTTTGCTCTTGAACTATGTCTTACTTTGAATAATTTGCATTGTAATACTATCTTATTTTGATACTGTCTCAATTTCATTATACATTCATTTGAATATATAACAATATGTTATACATTGAAATGAACTTTTATACATGATGATTGTTACTGAATGTAGGATGAGCATAATGCTGCAATAGAAGCAGGTTGTACTGAAGAACTGAGCATACAACATAGGCCTAATATGAAACACTTAGAGGTATTTTTTTGGCTGTTCATGTTTCTTATCAACTCAAAACTTACATGCTTATACATTCACATCCATGCCTAATAGATATCAAATTATATAAACATCTTTTCATTCACCATTGTATGGCTTTTTAAAATCACTATTACAATTTTTTTTCCTATTGAACTATGTCTTACTTTGAATAATTTACATCGTAATACTATTTTATTTTGAGACTATCTCAGTTTCATTATACATTCATTTGAATACATAACAATATGTTATACATTAAATAAACATATAACAACTACATGTGCATTTGTTATACATATCAATTTTAAATCACTGATAAATATTTTTTCCATTCATCTACATATCACTTTAAATAAGCTTTCATACATGATGCTTGTTACTGAATGTAGGATGAGCATAATGCTGCAATACTAGCAGGTTGTACTGAAGAATTGAGTATACAAAATAGACCTCATATGAAACATTTAGAGGTATTTTTTTGGTTGTTCATGTTGTTTTTTAACTCAAAACTTACATGCTTATACATTCACACCTATGCCTAATAGCTATCAAATTATATAAAAAGCTTTTCATTCACCATTGTATGACTTTTCAAATCACTATTACAATTTTTTTTTCCGTTGAACTATGTCTTACTTTGAATAAATATGTTCCGACATTCTACTTAACTTTAATTTAGGATGTGCTTATGTCCGATAAAGAGGAAGCTAGTATCGAAGATTTGGGAAAAGAGCACAGTCCTGTGATGGTACACTTATTATTTTTTTCTGTATTAATCCTGCTGATTTAACACTTCAAATCTAAAAACATAAACTTATGACATAGTATTGTTAAAAATGATCATAATATTCCTATATGCATATCTAACTTTTTTGATTTTCATTATACATCGATTTATTTTTGTGTTGTTATTTCGTATTATACACTTCTAATATTGGTCTTTATTAATTTTAGCTCATGATGAATATTTAACAATGTATGAACTGATTATACCCAAGTATAGTTGATTATGTATAATGTGCATTGCAATAATATCCGAATTTGGGGATGTGTCAGCTTCCTTATACTTTTATTTAAATGTATAACAGTACTTTATACATTCATAAAGATTATTAGACATTCATATTCAATTTTTATATATAGAGATTACAAATCACCTTGACATATTTATTTTCTTACATAATGATTTTAATTAAAATAGTATGAGCATATTGCCGCAAAAGAATCATGTTGAGCTGGCGAATCGAATAAACATCATAGTACTGATGTGAAAGATTTGCAAGTATTTTTTTGACAGCTCATATGTTGTTTTTTAACTAAAAAACTATCTACATAAATGTAGCTGTTGTTTAGGTATCACTAATGTTAAACATTAATATGTTTGATTTTACACATAACACATTAATTTTTAATCCGTAGGATGATGTGAATGTCACACTAACGGAGTCTGTTCAAGATGCTTTAGACGTACTAATATTTGGGTTGTCAACACCTTTGAATACAAACAAATTCGATATTGGTACACCAAATTTAGTGACGGAAAGCCAATGGTCACTTCTAGATAGTCAGTTTCCACCCGACTTTCCTGATGCACAAGTAAGGGAGCTTGAAGCAGCAAAAACACGTGAAGTAAAACAGAAATCACCTTTAAGAAGAGACAGAAAAAAGTCAAAGATTTTCAGGTCACCATACATCAAAAAATTTGGATCGAACTCTAAATATGAGGACAGTTCTGATAATAAAGAGAAACAGATGTATGCTTTTGATGGTCGTACCATTTACGAAGACTTGCCTAATCAATTGATCAGCTATTATTCATAGTAACTTGAAATTGGGTTACTGAAATATCATGCTTCAAAGTAAGTTATTTAGAAAGATTACTAAATTATTGAAAATAGTACATAAGAATAAACCTTGGTGAAGTCTAATGCTTGTTTATGTTACAGAAAACAAACAGACAATCACTATCTAAAAAATGCTCAAGGATTAGGTTATCCTCTATTGGACTTTATTGTTGCACAAGCACTCTCAAAGAATTGGTTCTACTTGATGTCGCAACCCAAAATGTGTTGGAATGATGAGGTAAATTAAACTACTATATCATGCCTGTTTAAACTTTTATTAAAAATGTTCTAATTGTTACAGAATACATAAAATCTATTGTATGATTACATATCATACATATGGTGTGATGTATAATAAATTTTTATAAATTTAATTGTAACAGCTCATATATTGATGTTCTTTGTTGAAAACATAATAATAACTAAAACATATGACTTCAAATTTGTTTTATGACAAAATTTCATACATGTGTATGATATATAATCACATTTTATTCATGTTATGTTAACATATCATACATTCATTTCAATTATCAATACATAATAATAACTAAAACTTATGCATTAGAATCTGTTGTACGATTAAAATACATAATACATACAATCTATTGTATAGTTACATATCATACATTGGTGTGATGTATAATCACATTTTAAACAGGTAATGGTAACAGATCATATATTCCTGTTCTTTGTTGCAAAACAATAATAACTAAAACATATGACTTCGAAGTTATTTTATGACTAAATATTATACATGTAGTATTACATATAATCAGATTTTATACATGTTATATTAACATATCATACATTAATGAACATTCCCAATACATAATAATAACTAAAACATATGCATTAGAATCTGTTGTATCAATAAATATCATACATGTTATGAAGTGTATAATCACATTATATAGATATAATGATAATAGATCATTCATTCAACTTCTTGCGCAATATATATTAATAATGTATTAATATGCAGTTTTCTTTCAGTGCTTAACATAACGTAACCCATTTTAACATGTATCACTTAGATGTGATATTCTACCATTTAAGAAAAAAATCAAAGCTGCAGCAGTGATACATATAGATATATGACAACCAGCTACTTCTTCAAAATATATATGGAAAAAACATATCAACGATATTTTCCAGTAGTTAAAACAGATTAGATATCCAGGTAAGAGGATTACACAGAATCTGTTGCTTGTGCTTCTAATGAAATCGCTATAACAAATATAATTAATGGATTCTGTATTCCTGCGGGTTTACCATGACATTTGGTTGATGAGGTATATGTTCCCGTTAACTATGGAGAAGAATGTCACTGGGTATTGGCTGTAATTATGTTAAAGGAGAGAACAATACGCGTGTATGACTCATTGTCAAGCAAAAAGAAAAGTGAACCACCAACTGAAATATGAAAGTTAGCAGCGATGCTGCCTACTTACTTGTCGGACAATGGTGTTTTTGAAAAGACTGAAAGAATTGACTGGTCAACACTTAAAGTGTACGAAGGGAAGCTTGATCTGCAAACTGGTTAGATAAGTCACAACCCATTTGATGTTGAATATGTCCCAAATAGTCCACAACAAGCGTATGATAATTTGTAAGTGTCTCTTACTTTTTAAATTTCACATGTATAATCATGGTAAATTACTAAACATATCGGTCTTTTATTTTGTTAAAAGATCAGGGACTGCGGGGTATTTGTGGCTGCATATGTAGAAATATTGAGTGAAGGACAGCAAGTCCATTCATGTGAGTTTGAAGTTGCTAGTCAACATGCACGGTATGCTTCGTTACTATGGTATTACGGAGTGACGAAAGCAAAGAAAGGTTATACGAGTGATAATGATGATCCTCCTCGATCAAAGAATACTTTTCTCCAATCACCTGATGAAAGTGCAATTGTTACTTTGGAGTAGCTCATTCTAAAAAATATTCTAATTGCTTTTTTTGTTGTTTCTGCTAAATAGTTATATACAGTAATGGTTTTTTGAATGTTGGTTTTTAGGCATCATTATATGGATGACAGTTTTTGGTTCTAATACATTTACATTTACATAAACTCTTTTCTGCTTATTCTATATTGTTTGTTAATTACTCATTTTTACCTAACATAATATTAATAACACTGTATAACAACAATTTACATATTAATAAATTATATATATGTAAAGCATTGTGTTTTTTTCCAGCATTAAAGAAGTTAATACTATATCATGAGTTAATTATACATTGAAGAGGTATCAATTAATTTTTGATAAATTCAGTAGATAACATCATACATGTTGAAACACTTTCATTGCTTAATTGAAAACAACTTCGGTATTAAAAAAAATTTAAGAAGAATAACAGTAGATCGTAAATTGTAAACAAACTTAATGTATCAACCTTTAAACGTAATACTGATAACAAAACAAGAATATTTTTTATTATCATACATACATCTTAATGTATAATCCATAATCTTCACACAAATTTGTTTGCTTCATATTTTGGTAGTTCTTATGTTTTTTAAAAGCGTTTACTTTAAAATCATACATGTTGTCAACGTATAGTAGCATACATGTTAAATGTATTATACATTATAACTACATATTACACATTGCAATAATGAGCAGTAAAGTCAGAAAATAGAATAATTCAAAACTGTATTACTTTGTTTCCAAAATATCATACATTAAGTCCTAATTAAACAACACATAACAAATAAAAACATAAAATAAACTTCAACAAACAAATCAATAAAAAACAAAAAAAATGAGGTTCTGTAGTTATATCCAAATGAAAAATTAGCATTTAGAACAACAAACTAAAATCTTCAACTTTTTTTTGGGAAGAAACCGCACGTCCGACAGTTGTGGCCTGCACGCCCGCATTTACCGCAATGGTTTGGACTTGTAAGTGATTCACTTGATTTTAAATGTCTTTCTTTTTTGGCCTCCCAGGAGGTCTTTTGTATTTGGGTGGCAAAACTTCGTCGGCATCAACCAAATCTAGAATAATCCAATCTTTCATATCTGGCATAGGAATTATGGGGAGTTCATATGTCTTGACAATGGTGTTTGGACGGTATGATTCTGAACAGTAACGTCCATACTCTTTTACATCAATATTTATACTCTTTAAAACCGCAATTACGTGTGCACATGGAATTTCATCAATTTGATCCTGGCAACAGTTACACGTGCCACGATCAATATCAACAATGTACCTCCTTCCTGATTCATACACACAGTACAGATAACTTCCAGCTGCCTTAATGTGTTAGCAATGATTAATTTTATACAGTTATAAATATAAAAATTAATAACAAATATAAAGTATATTTAACTATCATAATACATACCGTCATCCACAATGATTTAACCCTATTATCAGTTAGTATTTCTTGAAATCTTCTCCCAAGCGTTGTGTTTGTATAAGATGCAATTTCACTGTTCTTACATTTCCATGCAGCAAATAGAATCCTCACTTCTTCAAGGAAACCTAAAATAGGAAGTACTCTAGCCTCTACCAAACAAGAGGTCATCATTCTACCCTTATTAACAGGGGAGTGACATCGAGACCATTTATTATATCCAGCTTCTTCCAGATATTCCTTAAGCCTTGGATCAACCTTTCCAACTTTTGACATAATGTAATCAAAATCTTCTTTTCTATATGCTTTATCCATGGAATAATAAAGGTCACTAAGTCTATTTTTGCTTTTTCTAAAATATTTACAAATATTTTTCCATAAATGCCAAATACATGCAAGATGGGGGATATTAGGATAAACAATGCTCACACCTTTTATGATACTCTCATTTCGAACCGATACAACACACATGTTGTCCCGTTCTCCAAATGCTTCTCTAAATTGATGAAAAAACCAAGTCCACGAATTGTCATTTTCGGAATCCACAACACCGTAAGCTAATGGAAGAATACATCCTAAACAAAAAAACAACAACAGTTCAATAATATATGTACACCATTGAACAAGTCTCTAATTATTTTACATTTAGGTAATACATAACATCATACATGTTGTCCCGCCCTTATCACTTAATTGAAAACAACTAAAATATATAACTCCACGCATTTTAATAACGTATAACAATACATCATACATAATAAACATACTGTTAGGGAATTATAGATTTAATTATTAGTAAATGTATCAGACATTAAACGTGAAATTAATAAGAAAGTATGGATATTTTACAACATCATACATACACCATGAAGTATAATTGCTAATCATACACATATCTCACAAAGCAAAATCTACTTACATTTTACTCGTTCAATTTTAAAATGAAAATGCAATTTCTAAGGTTGTTTAAACAGAAACTAGCATCTACTTTATAGAAAACATCAATAACACAAAATAAAAGGCGTATATTGGTACTATATGTACTCATTAAGCAAGTCCAATTTTTATTATACATACTAGAGCAACATATAATCAGCTAGAATACATGCACAATGCTGAAATACCAAATGTAAATATTTCAAAGTATGATACCGCACCATTAAGAGTGCTTGCCAGTACAAACATTTCTTGATATGACCCGCTTAAATGTACACCATTTACAGCTACTACTGGACGACAAAATTCGAACCCCCTTATCATGGGATGTAAGGTAATAAACAAGTATTTAAACTCGTTATCTAATGCCTTATGCATCTGAATATATGATTCAGGATATACCTGGTCCAACATATATATATATAACGGGGCATTTTTCGATATCTATTAGATGGTCCACCTCTAAGCATCGCAATTGCCTTTTCTTTTACCCGCCAAGCCATTATGTTGTTAATATCAACACCATAGATTGCCTTCAACTCTTCAATTATGTCCCCCAGTGTGTGTATTCTCTTGTAATTAATTAACTTTGGTGCAGTAAACTCACTGACAAAAACTGTTGTTGCAACCAAATTATTCAATACTCTATCACTCAGGCTGCAACTATGTTCCGAATCAAATGTCTTTATCACAAAGATTTCCAAATGATTCATCGAATACATCTTCAGGACCCGTTTGTAATCTTTAACCCGACAATGTAACACATAGCTACAGTTATATTTTAAAACATATTGTCAATTTATTAACATACATATAAAATCTATAATTTAAATAGAAATATCATAATTAAATTGTTACAGTTTTATTATACATTCGAATGAATGTATGATGGAATATTATACATCGTAAATGTAACTCTATTTTGTGCAAACAACAAAGCTAGAAATTAAAGTCAATAATAAAACTCATTCAACAAATGCTATTACAACACACCAACATCCTTCACAACATCTACAAATAAAAAATAATAATTTATTCCATACCTTTATTTGTCCGATCATTTAGTAAAGGTGTTAAAGCCATTCGATATCGCATATTTTGCCATAACCGATACCAAAGTTTGCTTATCCTTATAAAGTTGGTTAACTTCTATTTCAGTGTTCTTGCAATCAGTAATGAAATTATTAACTTCTAATTCTAGAACGTATAATGAATATTGATTCTGCGTTTCAACAACTGTTAAAGCAACCGAATTAGATTCACTACCTTCAATATGACAACCCCAGTTTTGCTATCAAACTTGATATCCTTAATCGATTTATTGGAAGTTGTTATACACAGCGGAAAACTTATAAGCCCAGAACATTATTTCTTCAACTCAATCTAAACCTTCACTCCATTATTATTTCTTATGATAATTGAGAAGAATTACCATCAACAATGTATTTTACTTCAATTTTTTTTGAACACCATCGATACTAATTCCATCCCGATTGTCGCTACCAATTTCAGAAAGTTAATACTTTCTGAAACAACAATGGCATCACTTTTGTATGCTTTAAAACTTATTTCCATCTCCCATACACCGGAATGACGCAACAATATTGGGATGTTCATCTTTTTTCTCACAATAAATTATGAACAAATATTTTTTTCCCAGAATAGTTAATCAGAAATGAAGACAACTAGAGGTAATGTTTAAGAGTTTTTGTTTTTGAAATTCAAATTTCAGTTACTATTTTAACTCATACAATAATTAACATCAGGTATTAAATGACGTAATTTAAGGAATAGGGATATATTTACTGATTCCTTATCCCTTAATTTTAGGTAAATCAGATTTATCATACATTCAGCAAATATATAACAAGCAACCGAATATGTGACAATATTTTGCATAATAGGGAGAGAGAAAATATCAAGGGAAATTATGTAAATAGTTTCACTTTATGCAGTATATATGTGGTTTACCCATCTTTTATTCACTTACAATTTGCAATTTATGTTTGTTACTTTAGCACTAATTTTAATTAATTAATCTAGTGATTTTCCCACGTTGTTACCATTCTACTTATCTCGAATTCCCTGCTTATTTTATTATTTTTCTCACATAATCCTCCCTATCTAAAAAGGGATTAAATTGGCTCCATTGATTCTTTTTAAAACAAGTCTTTAAAAAGGAGTACTTTAGTTCAAAAATGAAACTTGTTTCATTCATATGACTAATAGTCTACTTGGGGTAAGAAATAATCTTCTTCAAATTCAAGAAACTTATTTTTCTGACAAATTTTAATTTTTTCATAATTGATAAAATATTTGTAATAATAATAATTCAAATAATAATAATCATAATAATTCAAATAATAATAATAAATAATAATAATAATAATAATAATTACGTAATTCCTTTTTTCATAAAAAAATTAAACTTGTTTCCTTCATAAATTCAAGTGTGTCATCTAGTTTAAATAGGTTTTTTCTTAATTCAAGCAAAAATAATATTTCATAACCATTTTCTTAAGAAATAACTATGAAATTAGTTGAATCCTCTCAACACAAATACTCCTCAAAATTTTTTCCCTGATTCCAATAGACTCTTTCTCGTTTGAATTAAAAAAATGCCATTTTTATACAAGTAAATAAATAATTTTAATATTTAAAATTCAACCTTTTTGTAAAGTTAGTCACCTTTTTAAGTTAGTTAAAAATGATCTTTTGGTGAATTATTTTTTAACGGATGCTCCTAAGTGCCTTAAAAACCTTCTTAGGGCATTAATTGAACCCTTACTCAGTTTCTCTAATTTCAAAGATTTATTTTTGTTTTTGAATCTTTAAAATTTCTTTAAGTTTTCTTGTTATTTTTTGTAAAAATCAAGTGGCATCTCCATAATTTTTTCTCAAAAGATTATTTCAAAAACATCTTGAATTTTAAAATTATTTGAAAAAAGTCGAGACCATTTTCTTTTTAATAAAACCTAAAAGTGATAAAACAGAAATGTCGACTCTACTGGAGAATTCATTAGTTTCTAACCAAATGTGTGCTAACTTCTTCGACTAATTATTTGGGTTGTAATATTTACACCGTTTGTCTGCTTATATGTTTAAATTTCTGCAAATTTAAAATTGTTGCATTTCATGGCATATTTCTGCTTTCGAAACATATAAATTATTTGGGGTTTCGTAGATGTCTTGGCCCCTATTGTTTAACTCCAAATCAAATGTTGGAAATATGATAATTTTTTAGCACGTTAGGAGTCCGATGACTGTTCATATTTCCAAACCCAAGTTGTCCGCTTGGGAACCTGGTTAAAAGCCCACTCTAGACACCATAGATTGAGCCAAATCAAAACTCTCTTTTAGGCAAGAGCTTAGGACGACCAAATATCCAAGGGGATACTGGACCCATTAGATAATCTCCCCTGTGTCTATTATCCTCGAGCCAATTACAGACGAATCATGTTTATGTGTTAAAGAAATATATGTCTGTTTGATTCAGTCAATTATCTATTGGGGTAGGCAGAAGGCTTACTTTTGTTTTTTCGTGTAGGAATAGCTCAATCATACCCTTGTAGAAAATTCATGATGATTACCGGACCTGATAACTTCATGAAAGTATGGTGGACTCATATGGGTAGAAAAGATAAGGAGATTGTTAGTACGCATATCAGGCATCTACCGTCGCTTCTAGAGATGGACACTTGGCCTAAAATGATCCATGTGCTAACCATATTTTGGGATGATGACAACATGTTGTTTCACTTCAAAAAAGTCGAACTGAACCTACCATTGAAGAAGTGATGACTTGCTATGAGAGCCTCGACATGTGTATGAAAAGAAGGAGTGCACCCGACAAAAGTATTCTAGTCCCTATTGTTTGGAGCTGTCAGGAGATCAAGGATGCCTTTTCAATCAACGATGATACTTGGTTGGGGGAACATGATAGAGATAGCATACCTTTTTATGGGTTGCATCATTGGTTTGGAAATTATAATATTTTTAAGAAGTTCAGACATAAATTTGAATTAGAGTCAGAATGGAGAGAGAAAAGAGCATTTGCTTTCGTCGTGGGTTTGCTTGGAACTATGGTGTTCCCATAAGTAGAAAATGACACCATTAATCCGCGAGTCGTTATGGTGATACACACCCTCTTCTACGAAGTATATTACACTATTAATCTGAGAGTCACTAAAATATATTAGGCTTTGGGAAGGTATCAGGGAAGACATCATTTCTTCCAAGGGTGCAACCTTATCTTGCAATGGTGGATGATGAAGCATTTATTGAAAAATCCTAGAGTAGAGCTACTGAACGCTCGAACAAGGGTAGATATTTTATCATCATATGACATTTAGCTGTACTTGCACAAGTTTAAGAGAATAGAATCTCTGAGATTTTGGTTCAAGATTTTTGGGGAATTGAGAGAGGACAATGTCCAGTGGTCTATCAGATATCCTTACCCGGGGAAATACATTACTCGAGGGGATGAATGGCCATTTTTAGTACTTCCAGGTCTCAAGGGAACTCATCCTTATAACCCTGACAGGGTGCTTAGGTAGTTTGAAATCAAGCAGGAAACACCACAAATAATGCCTATTGTTAGATTTATCATCGAGTATGAAGAAGGTGAAACTCCACTCAAATAGTACTTTGTAGACGGGTGAAGGAGAAGAAAGATGAAAAAAGTTTCCTTTCGTATCAAGTATGAACCCGAGGTTAGTGATACCTATAAAGAATGGTTGATGGAGAATCTTGCCGGAACATTGGTCTCAGATCCGAATGTACCTACACAGATCATTGATGTAGAGTCAGAACATCAGATCCGACTCTACAGGCTTCAGGACAAATTCTGAAGAAGTAAAATGACGGACCAACAGATGCATATTGAGGATTACTTAACTATACACCAGTTAAGAGAAGAGTTAAATCAAACTAGGAAAGAGATTGATGATGGAAGATAGTGTTTTCTTGATTTGGATGATCACATGGCTTCTCAAATTGATAGCATAGGGAAGATGACCTAGAGAATAAAGCAAAATTATGAGGGAGCCACCTAGTCATCTATAGATATCACATATAGTAAGAGGTGGATAAATCTAAGATATCGAAGTCCAATAAAGGAGCATCTAGGAGTTAGTTTCTATCCCTTACGCGGGACTTTGTTCTTTTCATATCATTTCCCTTTTCCCTAAAGATTGTATCCCCTTATGCAACTTTTGTAAACATTTATGGCATTATATATCTATGGAGATTTTGGGGGGATAATTGGTTGGTCTAAAAAATATATACTTTCTTCAAATTCGCTAGGCCAACCCTTGGCTCAAAAGGGTCACCCAATTAGGAGTCTATTTATTATTCTATTATTGTATGATTTAACTGTCTTATGTGATATAACTAATTATGTGCTATATGCATTGTTAAATTAAAGGTGAATTGATCTACCCCTCAATAAAGTCTTATAAAGCCCTTTAGGCAAAAATATATGCTTACTATCCAAAGTCTTCCCACAAATTCCAGGTCCCTAAGTTTCTCAGAAAGTCCCCAACTATTTTTGTTAGCCTTCTTTTCAAGTATATTCCTATTCTCTTAGGAAAATCTATCATGGACTCAAGGACCGCACAACTGAAAAGAGGAATAGTGGAGTTATCCCAAGTAGAGGAAATGCAAAAAGCAAAGATCATGGGACTGATAGAAAGGGACGATCAAGCTGACAAAGAAATTGCTGAAGTCAAGAAGTTGATCACGTAGGAAAGAAAAAGGTTTGAGAAAGCCCCACTTTCAAACATAAGGGAGGGCCACTGGGCCATGATCAGAGGAGGCGTTGTTTGAATAACTAGCATTAGATCAAGAAGTGAAAAGATCATCCTCAGAGGTTACCCCTGAGAATGCTCTCAGTGCCCGCACATCATAATATGCTCAACAATTTATCGAATCCTATGAGATATGGAAATCCTTCACCCTGATCAAACAAAAGGATTCGACTGCTTTCTTGAAGATGCTCATAAGAGATTTCATTATCATCCAAATTAATCTAGCCATACCACTGATGAGTGTCTTGCTTTGAAGGCTAGAATTTACAACATGATATGTCGTGGCCAAATAAATAATTTGTGGGGACTGCAAACCATTCTCTATTGTGATCGGGTTGATCCAGGCATGCCCCTCACTAATGACGTGCAAATTTACAAATTTGACTTCATAAAGTTTGAGGATACTTACCATGAAATCTATTTAAAGCTCATCCATGCCAAGATTCTGGAGCCAATGGAAAGGAAGCCCAATACGATGTCTAAGGCTTGGAAAAAATTCAGAGAGGTTTGTCACTATCATGGAGGAATCACAAGGCACAACTTATAGACTTGCCATGCTTTTAAGATAGATTTGGTGAGCTTGATGGATACAGGAAGGGTCAAGCTGGAATTTTCGCAATACCACCCATAGAAGATCAAGATGTAGAAGAAGTAGAATGAAGTTGGAATGAACACATCTATCTAAGACTTAGTCATTTAGTTTCATCATTTCTATTATCGTTTTCCTTTTCATGTTCTCCTGATGTAATGAAATCTAATAAGATTTCAAGAAATGAAGTTTTATCCTTGCCTATTTGACTATGTATGGCTTGATTTCTCCTTTATGAGATACGCAGGTAGCTTTTTGACCCGGCCTCTATCATTTAAAATCATTATATCTCAATTTGTTAAGGGAAGTCGTATGAGTCCAAAATCAAAAGATTTGGCAAAAATCCCATTAAGAACCAGTTATCCAAAAATCAACGGACAAAGTCCAACCCATTTATTCCTTTTGAGTCAATACCCTTCCGTGGATCAATTCACCTAAGATGAAAGAAACTTTATGTCGGATATCTTGCATTATTTATCAATAATCAAATCTAACATATTTGCCTTTGGAGTTGTTTTATCAGGTAATCAAGTAAGTAGAAATTGATTTGTGTTGACAAAACTGGTTGGACATCAATACTTTACTAGATCTAAGTCAAATAAAAATTCCTTCCTGACCATCGCTTAGTTGAAGTGAAAAGAATGACTAGTATTAGTGATGATAATTCTCTTACCGAAATTACTTTTAGGGATTGTGTGATAATGACACAGGTGAGATGATCACTGAACTAACTAGGAGAATGAAGGAGCTTCAGAAGAAGTACAACGAGCAAAAGATATGGCCAATCTAGCCATTGCCGCTAACACGCTCATCTTGGATAACCATGTGCTTATGTACTAATTCCCTTCTCTTAGCTTTCCTAATAATGGAAACCAACCAAATGACATACCCTTCGCTTCTATGCCTAGGCTACCTACTAATTCCACCAATCCATCATGCCAAACCCATATCCCTCCTATTTAAATACCAATTGAGAAAACAATCCAAGTGCTTACTATCCTCAAAGCTTCGGTCCAAATTACCGAAGTACCTTGACATATGCCTTCACTTCAAAAAATACTCACCCCGCCTTCAGTCCTAATGCCAATGCTCCTCAAAATCCAATTTCCACATACCAAAACTTTGCTCATACCACTAAAAATCTTCTAATGACCCAAATTATATCTCCCGCAACCATCTATGCTTCTATAATGCCTACCTCTTACCATACATTCTCCCAAAATCTAGAAATTGACTACTATGAGGAGATGGAGAAGGACTGTAAGATATCTGAAGACAAACATGCTGGAGATCCTACTGATAAAGGAAGAGATTACCAGGATGGAGAAAATACATGGTTTACCTAATGCAACGGGGTTCAGTTATGATGAACTATGCATTCACACTGATTTGAACTTGCCCGAAGGATTTAAAGTCCCTAAGTTTAAAACATTCAATGGTACTGGAAACCCTACTACCCACTTGAGAGGATATTTTGACCAAATGGTAGGTGCTGGTAGAAATGAGGCCTTACTAATGAGGCTCTTCAGTCGAAGCCTAAGTGGGGAGGCGTTAGAATAGATCGCTTGATAGGAACTGAAGAAGTTGCCTAAATGGAGCGCTTTAGCCAGGGAATTTATTGATAGATTTTCCTACAATATAGAGATAGTTCCCGATCGATATTATTTGAACCGTATCTAGAAAAATTCTAATGAATTTTTTTATAAATATGCCTATCATTGGCGAAAAGAGGAAGAAAAGGTACTACCTCCTATGATAGAAGAAAAAATAGTCGCTGTGTCTACCCAAGCTCATGAGGGTGAGTTTTATGACAAAATAATATTGGCAGTTCGTGCTACCTTCGCTGACTTAGTTAAGATTGGTGAAATAGTTGAAGAAGGACTCAGGACAGGAAAAATTAACAAGACCTCTGCATAACTTGGATCTCAGGATTCCCAAAGAAAAAGAGAAAAGATGTGTCTTTCGTATCCTCTAGGCCAAATCCGAAGTCAAAGAATTATTTTGGGTCTAATTTTGGGAAATGCCATCACCAGAAGTTTAGATGATTTGGCTGAAACCAAAACTCAACTGTTTGAAAGGCTAAAGAAAGCATGTCTCATCCAATTTATCCTTCAAAAACCCGCCAATACCAATTCCCGATTCTTTCACGTTGACCAACATTGTGCATATCATTCTGGAGGTGTTGGACATACAACTGAGAACTGTATTAATTTGAGCGTAAGATTTAAGTTTTGATTAATCAGAAGGTGATTTCACTTTAAACGGTGCCGCCAAATATTTCCACCAACCCATACCCAAACCATGCAGGGGAAACTATCAGTATAATAAAAATAGATGGCGAGTGGGTGGTGAGTAAGTCTGTAACATAGGCTAGCCCTGAAGAAATAGATAAGACAAATGATATAGAAAAGACAGTGGCTGCTTTAAGTGTTACAAAGAAGCCCATATTTATTGCATTCATCGCACCTCATCAAGCTTTTGCATAAGCCCCATAAGAGAAGAATTTTTAGTGGAATCCACCGTCGCGAGCCAATGCCTTCAATTTACAAGATGTTGGCCGTTGTTATGCTGAGAAGTGTTTTTGAGCCAAAGCACGACTTAGGAAATAATTTGGATGGGATTATTGAGCCTGTCGTGATACTAGATAAGTTGTTCAAATATGGGATAGGCTATGTTTGAAGTAAAGAAAGTGCAAGAGAGATAAAGAAAGAAGGACCAAAATCGGCAAAGAGGTTACCTTCACTCTACCAGTTATTTTCTATATTTGTGAAGCCTACAAATAATGGTTTTGAGGATGGAATAGGGAACTTGTTTGAAGAGTGTGACGCTATTATGGATGATTTCCCTAAGAAGACCGAGATCAAGAAAGATGAACCAGGGGAGAAACTATCAAACTGGACATCCACTCCTATCATGAATCCCCAGTTGATGTGGTAGATGAAAGGATGAAATTTAACTTTTGCAAAATTGGTGGTAGTCCGAATGAGGATCGAGACCCTCCCTTTAAGTTTTATTTACCTCATTTTTGCTTTTTATGTTTCCCAAAAGGTCCAAACCCACACTGGTGTGGATCATACCCAATGTTTGTAATGTTTTAAATTTCAATAAAAGCCTCCCTTATCGCAAATATATTTTTACTAGACTTTTCGATCACTATAATCTAACTTATGTCGTTTATGATTTTAGTAATAATAACTTAAAAGCTGCCAATGTTATGTCATGTCAAGATCTAAACAAATAAATCGAGGCAAATGATGATGAATGAGAGGACTATGATGAATAAACGATGGCTCCAAACCAATTAACAGAGAAACTGAAAGATTTTGAGGATCAAGAAAAGCCCAACCTAGAGGAGACCGAGGTTGTTAATCTAGGTGATGACGACAATGTCAAAGAAACTAGAATTAGTGTTTATCTTATAGAGGCACAAAAAAGAGAACTTATCGGATTGCTTAAAGAATACATTGACATATTTGCTTGGTCCTATGATGACATGCCAGGATTGAGTGCATATATTATATCACACAAATTGCCCATTGATTTAGGGTTCAATCCCGTGAAGCAAAAGTTGCAAAAATTCAAGCCAGATCTGAGTTTGAAAATCAAGGAAGAAGTCACTAAGAAAATCCAAGCCAATGCTGTTGATGTCACAAAGTATACAACATAGTTAGCTAATATTGTTCCAGTACCAAAGAAGGACGGAAAGGTCAGGATTTATGTCGATTATAGGGATTTGAACAAAGCCAGTCCTAACGATAACTTTCCATTACCCAACATCCATATTTTCATTGATAACTATGCGAGGCATAAAATACAGTCATTCATTGATTGACTTACCGGGTATCATCAAATTCCGATGGATGAAGAAGATGCAAAAAAAGTGGACTTCATCACACCTTGGGGTTTTTATCACTATAGAGTGATGCCCTTCGGTCTCAAGAATGCTGGTGCTACGTATATGAGAGCTATGAAAATCATATATCATAATATGATCTATAAAGGGATTGAAGTGTAAGTGGACGATGTGATCATCAACTCTCGTAAGGGTTCGGACCACTTGGCTCATTTAGAAAAGTTTTTTTATATGTTGCAGAAGTCCAATTTGAAGCTGAATCCTGCCAAGTATGCCTTTGGGGTACCCGTCGGGAAGCTGTTGGGTTTCATAGTTAGTATATAGGACATTGAGCTTGACCCCTTAAAGATTATGGCAATCCAAGAACTTTCCCCCGAAGATAAAGAAGGAAGTTATGAGTTTCTTGGGGAGATTAAATTACATCAAAAGGTTCATAGCCCAATCAACGGTTATTTGCGAACCAATTCTCAAGATGTTAAAGAAAGATACGGTAAATAAATTGATTGAAGAATGCCAGACTGGATCATGGATTATCTATCCAATCCACCAGTACTAGTTCCTCCAAGAAAAGGAAAACCCATATTGTTGTTTTTATCGGTCTTAAATAATGCATTTGGATGTGTCTTAGGGGAATATGATGATACTGGAAAGAAAGAAAGAAAGAGCAATTTATTACTTGAGTAAGAAGTTTATTCCACATGAGGCTTATTACCACTATTAGAAAGGACGTGTTGTGCATTGACTTGGGTGACCGAGAAGTTGAGGCATTACCTGATGTCATATACAATGTATCTCATTTCTAGAATAGATCCTCTGAAGTACATATTCCAAAAAGGCCGTGCCCACAAGAAAACTAGCCAAATGGAAAATGCTATTGAGTGAGTTCGACATTGTATACATGACTCAAAAGGAGATCAAAGAGCAGTCCCTAGCGGATCATCTAGTGGAGAATCCAGTTGATGAAGAGTATGAGCCACTCCAAACTTATTTCCCAGATGAAGAGGTATTTTTCGTAGGAGAAAACATTAATGAAATGTACTCGGGCTGGAGATTGTTCTTCGATAAGGCAGTTAACTTCAAGGGACAGGAATTAGGGTAGTCTTAATATCAAAAATTGGTCAACATTATCTGGTCCTGCCAAACTGCACTTTCCTTGTACCAATAATATGGCTGAATACGAGGCTTGTATTCTTGTTCTTAGACTTATTATTGATATGAATATTTGGGATCTAGTAGTCATTGGAGATTTTGATCTATTAGTTCACCAGGTTCGGGGTGAATGGGCTATAAAGAACCCTAAAATTATGCCATTTGTGAAATTGGTACAGGAGTTATGCAGAAGATTCAAGGAAGTGGAATTCAAGCATATTCCAAGAATACAAAATGAGTTCCCCGATGCTTTGGCCACTATAACCTCCATAACTTAATATCTGTATCAAAGTTACATTGATCTATTAGAAATAAGTGTGAAGGAGCAACCTACACAAGTGAAGGCAGAACCAGAGGGAAAGCTATTGTACTTTGACATCAAGAGGTATTTAGAAGCCAGAGCATACACCAAAGATTCAACCATCAATTAGAAGAAAATGATCTGTCGAATGGCCAATAATTTTCATTTGAACGGGGAAGTCTTCTAAAGGAGGAAACCTGATTTTGGGTTTCTATGTTGTGTAAATTCCATTGGAGCTACAAAATTAATTGAAGAAATTCATGCCGGAACGTATAAACCTTATATGGATGGATTCACTCTGGACAAGAAGATCCTGAGAGCCGAATTTCTGGATGACTATGAAAAGTGACTGTAACAAGTGTGTACCAAAATACAATAAGTGCTAGATACATGGGATCTGATTTGGGTGCCTCCATACAAACTTAATGTTATGAGCCTGCCTTGGCTATTCATAGTTTAGGGTATGGATGTCATCGGGCCGATTGAGTCACCAAATTCTAATGGACAAAGATTTATTTTAGTTGTTATCGATTACTTTACCAAGTAGGTAGAAGATGCCTCATACAAGGTGGGAACCAAGAAAGTGGTAGCAGACTTTGTCAAGAAAACTTGATTTGTCAATTTGGGATACCCGAGTCAATCATCACAGATTATGGAGCAAACTTGAATAGTTATCTGGTAAAAGATATATGTGAACAGTTCAAGATCACTCATCGAAATTTAACCATACATCACCCTCAAATGAATGGAGAATTAGAATCTGCCAACAAGAACATCATGAAGATCTTAAGAAAGATGGTTGATAGTCATCAATCATGGCACAACATGCTAACCTATGCCTTGTTAGGATATCACACGATAGTCAGGAATTTGACAAGGGTGGCTCCCTATGCGTTAGTCTATGGGGCAACAACAGTAATACCCGCTGAAGTTGAAATGCCATCTTTAAGAGTCATCCAAGAAGTGGGTTTGAGTAATGAAAAATGGGTCTACGCCCACCATAAATAACTTATGATGGTCGATGATAAGAGGATGAGCACTGTATGCCATGGCCAATTATATCAGGAATAAATAATTTGTGCTTTCAATAAAAGGGTAAGAGCTCGTACGTTTGAAGTTGGGCAATTGGTGCTCAAATGTATATTCCCTCATCAAGAGGAGTATAAAGAAATGTTAGCCGTATGTAGTCTGCAAAGTGATCTCTAAAGGAGCCTAGATTTTGTCTGAAATGGATAGCCAAAGGTGGACCAAGCCAATTAATTCTGGTACAGTAAAGAGATACTATGTCTGATTGGGGTTTCTTTGTGTTAATTTCCTTGAAATTTATTTCCCATTTGTAATCGTTTTTATGCTTTGTAGTAGCTTTAAAATTCCCTATCCCTTTTCATGTACGAACTACATTTGACCTGAATTCTCAAGAATGAGATACGTAGGCAGCCTATGTCGGCTTCGGTCAACCTCATAGGAAACTTTATCTATATTATCTTAGACTACATGATGACCTTAAGTCCCAAGGATGGGATGTGTAGACGGCATTTGTCGGCTTTGGTCACCCCTTTAACTATATTTTTATTCTCTTTTGCGTTGTGGGAACTACATTTGACTTGATTCCTATTCAATGGGATATGTAGGCACCACAGCAGCCCGGTCCTATCACCGTAGGAAATGAAAATTGGGGAAGAATATTTGAGAAGGAATCTTAAAAAATTCAACAGAAGAAGATCATCCTCTGACAAGCCAAATTTAATTTTGAGAGAGATATCAGGGGCAAAAATTTTGAGGCAGACCTTAAAATTTCAACCATACTGTACTAAATAGTTAATAGATGACTAAAAAGATTTTGGTGCCGAAAGAGTAGAGTTGACTTCATGGACCTTCAGATACAAAGGAACAACGCCTCGAGCCAAGAGTGTTCATTAAAACTAGCACAGGACATAACTTAGTTGACAGAGATCCCTTCCAATTTTATAAACAATTTTTTTAAGTTGTTTAATAAAGTAATTACTTTAGATTAATTTATACTATGGTTTAACCTTGCACTAACTAACTCGGGGAGTCAAAGAAGGAGTCAAAAAATGACAAACATATGAAGAAGATAAGAACCCAATGATGATGATGACAGGAGCTGAAGACCGATGAAGTCAATACAGATCAATTTTATCAAAAACTAATAATTTTTAAGTGGATAAAGGTTGTCCTAAAGCCAACAAAAACCAACAAAAGCACCGATTATTCACCATATTCCTTTGGTTTAAAGGAATACAAGAAATCCAAACATCCCAAGGCCGATAAGAGAGAGCTAGGATAGTTAGGAGCTTAAAATAACTGAGTTTCCCAAAACTAACAAGTTTTCTATGGTTGTAGGTATCATCAAATGTGGAAAGCAAAATGATAACTTATTCACATCCCTAGCAAATCAAAGATGGGTGTTTGATGAGGTGGTACATACAGAAGGTCCAACATGTTAGCGGAATAGTTATGTGATGTTTCTATGATTGCTGCACGATTATTTACATTTCTCCTCATCTTCTTATTGCATTATATCTTACCAAAAGGGCCATGTTGAGAGGTCCATGCCGAAAGGGTCGTGTCCTAAAAACTATATCGCCTTCTCCGACTAGTCTTGAAGAGACAACAATCCAAGGGCATTTCCATATTGCATATGATGTCTATGATTAATTCAAAGTCTTATATATCCGTTAATCACACAAAGACAAAAGAGTCTATTATTGAAGGATATTCTGAAGCATTACTATATATATTCGGTAATCATGCAAAGATAAAAGAGTCTGGCCTTGATAGAATTCTAAAGCATTCATATCTTATCAAATTATGCAAAGGCAAAGCGGTATGGTGTTGAGAGATATTCATCAGGTTCAAGTGCATCAATCACCAAATATTCAATGGCATTCACTATTGGATCTTAAGAAACATATAGTCCGGAGGATGTTTATAAGTCGCTATTCAAAGACGTACCATACTAGATTTTTGAGAATCGACAATCCGAGGGTCATCTATAGGTCACATTATTTGATATAGGATAGTGTGCAAGATTACCCACTAGTCGATAGTCCATGGGGAATCCGTAAGATGCAACAACATCCTAACCGGATAGTTTGCAAAGTTACTTGAAGATTGATAGTTTGAAGGTTATCCATAATTCACGACTAAATCCTTACTAGAAAATATGCAAGATTATCAAAATTGAAAGGTCCAAGGGTTCTCTATAAGACGCGGCATATCCAAGATCGATTATGCACTGGATTATGTGCAGGAATACCTGAGAGCTAGCAATTGAAGGGATTTCTGTAAGGCATCTCTTATCCAAGTTTGGATAATGTGCAAGATTACTCAAAAGATAGCAACTCAAAGGATATCTATAAGTTGCCTCATATCCAGCATCAAATATTGTGCATGATTATCCAAAGATTAATAATTCAAGGGAAATTTATAAGTCATATCGATACAATAGATACTCAAGACTTACCCAAGGTCGCATGCGAAGGACCATTTTTGATAGATGAAGAGGTTATCAGTACACATACGACAAACGTTATAGGTGATCAAAAGGGTTACCACATCAGCATAGGACTATGCAGTTTTAGGAACGCTTTATAAGAGTGTCATCGGTGCCCAAGAGGGCCACCCCACTTTGAAGAAATTTTCAACTGTTAAAAAATTATTTTATCCAACAACCAAGAAGGTAGTTGTGTCGGTTGTTCCAAGAGTTGTCCCCCCCAAACAAGTACATGAGAGGATTATGTCTTTTCCAGGTAGCAACTCGCACGAAGATATGGTAAAAGACTATAATCCCTTAGTGATTATGTTTTTAACTAACAATTTTGTTTGAGATGTTCTATAGAGCATCCATAAAAGATGAAAATCTCAAACCAAAATCACAGGTGCCAACGACTCCATAAAGGACGCAGTACAACATGAAACTTTTTCTTTACAGTGAACTGGGACATAGTTCGAAGAGGAATATCAAACTCTTTAGACAAAAGATAAAAGAAGACTTTCACTATAATCAAACCACATCTCTATCAGAAGGCACGTGGGTATTCTTGGGATTTTTGTTTTAGTTTCACTTTTGAAGTACTTCTAAACTCACACCGAGGGTAACCTTCTCTTTCTTTCAAATTCGAGTGATAATACACTCATAGTTTTGGAAATTATGTTTGAGTAAAATCTTACCTATGGATGTGAAGAGCACCACATTCATGGTCAAGAGGTTACAAGCCTCTCTTTTGTAATTCAATCAGCTTGTCACTCATCCCGAGCCATAAATTATCTAAACTAAAAGACTATTTTTTCTACCGATTGTGTCAAACTACAAGCAGTCATATTTTCTGGGTCCCAGGGATATGTAGGCTGAACTCCATGTGAAAAAATCAACTGCATTCCAACCTTCCCCCAATCCACTTATTCCCTAGCTTTTTGGTTTCACTTAATTTCAAAATTGGGTTAGCTTGTGAATTCTTTGAAAAATCATGCTTAAAATCAAGCTTTATAAACTATAAGTGGCCTGAATTCTCATGTAACGTGAAATATATAGGAAACCCAATACCGGAGTCCAGCCATAACTCCATGAAACTAGTGCGAAAACCAACCTCTTTCAGAAATATATTTGTGATCTGACAAAAATTAGGAACATCAAACTCCCTTTGCCTAGGGTTACTTGTATCCACCCTACCAAAAGGGAGGAGACAGTTGTTGATACCTAATTTTTGCCCTCTACGACTAAGTTTAACCCTGAATAACGATCATATGTTTTCATATTCATACATACGAGATGGTGTAATATCATTACTTAAATAATTATTTTACAAAAAATTGAATTTTAATCAACGGTAATCCTGAAAGTTAATTCAAATGGTTAAAATTTTGATTCAAATATAATTTAGTCTCAAAAATAATTTATTTTAAAATATATTTGTTTGATTTTATCAAATCAAAAAGCTCAGGATTAAACGACGTATTAATTCGTATAGAATTTCAATTTGATTTAGCCAATCTATTAAATTTGATTATAATTGAAATCAAAATGGTCATGATTCCAATGCAATTGGCTAATTAATTTTGAACTTGGTCGAAATTTAAATAGAATAGGTTAAGCCTAATTGGGGTTATTTTAAAAAATAACCCCAAAAATAATCTAAATCCCTAAAACCCCCTACTTCACAAACCAACCCATTTCCTTTAGAAAAGATTGGGCTAATTTCCCAAGGTCAGCAGCCCAACAACTCCCAAAAATAATCCCCATCAAACCCAGCCCAATTATCTGCTGCCTTAGCCTATTACTAGCCGACCCAGCCCATTCCTCTACCTCTCTTTCCCTTAATATGCTTTTAGCATACATAGCAACAATAGTACGTATAAATAGACCCCAACAACTATTGTATCAACAACATAGCCAACAAACGGCGTACACAACAACAATGGCAATTCCCATCCAAAAATAACAATGCCAAACGATGTAAACCCAGATGGTGTACCAACTTCAACAAATGACGACAACACCACAAAATCAGGGAACCCTAGTCATACTAGCGGTTCCCCTTTATTTACCAAATTATCCTGTTCGTACAGCTATTTATGGCCAAAATTAGATGGGCTTTCATCATTCTCAGTTGATGATTTACTTTTTTAGGCAAAGAATTAATCTCCAACATCTCTTTTATTTGTCCTACTGTAGTCCTCAATCTTCCAAGAAATTCAAGTCAAAATTCAAAATTGAAATCCAAAAACCCTAATTACTTCCCTCTAAATTTCCCTTATAAATAGATACTAAGGGGAAGGGGTTCAAGGGAGGATTTTAGGGTAAAATTGGGGGTTTTGAAGGCACTCACTTTTAACCCTACGTAACCAAAATTCTTGAGGAACACAACTTAAAAATCCAGTGAATTTATTTGAATTCCATTGGAGCAGAGCCGGGTTTCAGTGGTGGCAGTAGCAACGTGATAAGCTCATTTGTTCCGTTCGCTGCCCGAAAATAGGTGAGCGATTCACCCTCTCGTACCTTCTATTTTGTTCTTTAATTGTTTTAACGCGTAATCTCATTACTTATGGTGGAAGGATATTGTCATTGAGGTTGTTGTTGGAATCTCACATTAGAAGAGGTTTCTAGGATTATGTGCTGTAGAAGGCCTTGAAGGCTATTGGCTTTTCACGGTTGTGACAGTTATATTGAGCCAATGCTCTTGTCTTAGTTGTTTGGCATACAGTTTGTCACATCTTTTGATTCTAGCTTTGTGTTTTCATATATTTTGTTGATAATATTCAATATGAATTTAGTGACTGGCTTCCTTACTGTTTTGTTCATCGTAATGTATGATTCATTGAATTTTTTTTAGGTATAATAATTCAACTTATTTCATGTATGTATCATCCTTGTGTTTAACTTTGATTTGGTTTTCTTTGGAATTGTTATGTGACTAATTGAAATGGAGGCAGGGATGTGCCATCGCTATCCATCCCTCTTGAAAAGTGGAAATAGTTCTTGATGATAAACTGAATTATTGTTCATGAATAATTCTTTCTTGTTTGAATTATCATTAATCTACTCTAAAATATAGTATGCCTAAGTATTTTTTTTTGCTTCCTAAATTATACTGTTCTTTTAGAAAATTGTTGCTAAAACTGTAAATGGTATGTCAACTAGTGATTGAATATTTGGTAATTCTGTTTTGAATATTTTCATTTGACCCCCTTACCCTTTTTTGACTATGCATGAAACAATTTAGTACTTGATCTACTTCTCGATACTAATCTTTACCCCCTTAATATGCATGAACTCCTCGTTGAGTGCCTCAAACTCTCTTTCCTCGCATTCCGTTGGGTTAAACCCAACTTGCATTGAGTCAAGACACGTACCAAGTCCAAGTAATTTTATCACGTTGTTGCCATCCTACTTATCTCGAATTCCCCGCTTATTTTATAATTTCTCACATAATCCTCCCTATTTAAAAATGGATTTAATTGGTTCCAATGAATTTTTATAAAACAAGTCTTTAAAAAGGAGTACTTAAGTCCAAAAATGACACTTGTTTCATTCATATGACTAATAGTCTACTTGGGGTAAAAAATAATCTTCTTCAAATTCAAGAAACTATTGTTTCTCACAAATTCTAATTTTTTTTATAATTGATAAAATATTTTTAACATGATATTCCTTTAACATTTTTCAGAAAAATTTTATTTAGAATAGATTGACTTTCTTAATAATTCAAAAAAATAAATAATAAATAATAATTGCATAATTCCTTTTTCCATAAGAAATTTAAACTTGTTTCCTTCATAAATTCAAGTGTGTCATCTAGTTTAAATAGGATTTTACTTAATTCAAGCCGAAATAATATTTCATAACCATTTTCTTAAGAAGTAACTATGAAATAAGTAGAATCCTCTCAACCCAAATAATGCTCAGATTTTTTATTCCTAATTCTAGTAGACTCTTTCTCATTTGAATAAACAAATGCCATTTTTATAAATGTAAATAAATAATTTTAATATATAAAGATCAACCTTTTCGCAAAGTTAGTCACCTTTCTAAGTTAGTCAAAAATGATCTTTTGGTGAGCCATTTTTTAACAGACGCTCCTAAGTGCCATAAAAACCTTTTAGGGCGTTAATTGAACCCTTACTCAGTTTCTCTAATTTAGAAGACTTATTTCTATTTTTGAATCTTAGAAATTTCTTTAAGCTTTTTTGATATTTTCTTTAAAAATCAAGTTGCGACTCTATAAATTTTTCTCAAAAAGTTATTTTGAAAACATCTTGAATTTTGAAATAGTTTGAGAAAAGTCGAAACCATTTTCTTTTAAATAAAACCTAAAAAGGGATAAAACACCTGTGCCCTGTGCCAGACCGCAGGTACTACCCGCGCTTGTGTTAGACCGCAGGTGGCCACCGACCTGATTTTCTCCTATTTCGTTCGGGCATTGTTTTTAGGGTTTTCTCATGTACTATAAATACCCTTTGTGTACTTTTTAGTTGAAGTTATGCACGTTTGTCACTTAGAAACATATTTTGACTCCAAGAACCGTCTTTGATCTTGGGATTTTCTTGTATTGACTTTGATTGATTATTCAATTATGATTGTGGGTTTTTATTCATCTTATCATTCTGATTTTATCTATGCTTTCTATTATGAATGTTATTGATTTTTCACATCATTAGCAGCCAAAACCCATAGCTAGGGTTGTGGAAACTCCTTTCAAGGAGTAACTTAGTCCTGTGCTAGAACCTCTACCATATCTAAGCTGATACCCCTTTCAAGGAGTAACTTAGTCCTGTGCAAATCCACATTGTAGAGGTTCTAGAATTATGGGGCCATGAATTTGGAGTTGTTAAAATCTTCCATTCTGAGGCTTAGAACCTATAAATAATGCAACTCAGACCATTATTAGTATTATCATACACAAAACATGCTAGATCAAATAAATAAATGCATACGATAGTATTACAGAAGTTTTTGGAGGCACAAATGGTTGTGCAAAAATTTTTAATTCTTACAGACACTGCCCTCAGGTATGGAAATCGTGGAGCATTAACCACAATCGTGGTCATTGGGGCCATGATTGCAGTACCTAAGACCTTAGTCGACAGGTTCTGCACACTCTTCAAAACACAATTTTAACCCTAATTCTTTGTTCCAACTAGGCATATCATCATTATACGTAGTGAATTTAAGCCTAGAATGTATGATTCTAGCCCCAGACTTGAAAGAATTCAAATTGAACTCATTGGACATTAAATCGAACACATGGTGCACATTTTAATTCAAGCAGTTTTAGGCCTAATTTTGGGTACTCAAGACTTCTCCATTAGTGTGCACACTAACAACTATAGCTAACCACACAATAATCATCAACAAACAAACATTTAGTAAAGAAAACATTATTTCAAGCCTTTCTCTAAACTACAAGTTCTACGCATGCAATTAATATCAAAATCAAGGACGTTGAGAAAACTTACCAAGTTAAAGATGGAAATGAATTTAGATGACACTTGGAAATACAATGTAAAGCCAAATATTTCAGTGACTTTGAGAGAATTTGAGAGAGAATACGTGTGGGCAATGGGTATTCAGATAGTCATTTAAACGTATTTAACCGCAATTGCGATCCTAGTTATGCGATCACGGTCACAAGGCCTTTAAGATTGAGGTGGCACAAACCGCGGTCGAGGTAACTAAGACCAAACAGTCGGGTCACCAATTCTTGTTCACACCTAACTACCAATTTCACACGTTCTTTTTTCAATTTAAATTAAAATTCCTCTTAGCACCAACATTTCATGGATTATGCATGAACAAGAATACAAATAAAATCTACTCTATCATGTATAAATAAAAAGAATATGTGCCACTTTTTGTGGCATGATGGGTTGCCTCCCATTAAGCACTTAGTTTAACGTCTTAGAACGACGCCTCCACCATTTTTTTTTTTGTGCTTCCTCTTAGAAGATTTTGAATCCCCATCCTAATTTCCGTTCTATATGCAATGAGCAGTAGAAGGACAAAAGATTCAGAGATCTTCCAAGGTGACACTTGGAAGATGTGAGAACATGATGAGCAAGCTTCGATCTTGCCATTTTGAAGATTTAAATCTTTTACCCAACTTTACATCAAACTTTCTAATTGGTTCCTTGGGTAAAAGTGAGCATATAAATAAGCCACTAGTTGCACATTGAGCATTGAGTTTCTTGTCCATTGATGGATGGGGTTCCATATGCTCCTATAGAATGTCAAATTCCAAAATATAGGAATCATACTCTTTCTCCCCACAATCCATCATTTGTTTAAATAGATAAATTTCCATCACATCCTCTAGGCATAATGTTAAAAAGTGGGTTGAATGAGGTTCAACCCTTAATTCTGAAATTACCTCCTCCAAAGCATCTTCACCCCAAAATAAACTAGAGTCATCATAAGAGATTTGCCTTGATTCTTATTTTCACTATAGTATCATTTCCTTTATTTTGGATTCTAATTCCTCATTTGATTCAATAGATTGGGAGATCACTAAAGAGTCTTCACTACCAAGCTCATCATCATAGCTTGGTTTCTCTTCTTGGGAAATGGGCAAGGTAATGATGGTTTCAAGATTTTATTCTTTGCCCATTTCCTCCATCTTGACAATTTTCCTTCCAAACGCCTCATGGGATCGATTCATGTCTTTCACGTTCTCCCCTCTTGTAGTTACCCTATCCAAAATAGTTCGAAGAATTGCTTCAAGACTAGTGAACCCAGTATGTGGCTCTTTATTCTCCTCATCATAGGACCTATGAAACTCATAAGAGGAACTAGAAACTTGGTTAGGATAAAAATTAGAGGGGCCATTTGGGCAATTACTCCAATGTCCATCTCGACCACACATAAAGAACAAGCATACTCCCAATAGGATCGAGATGGTGATTCCATCTTTTTTCAAGGAATATAGTTACAATATCTAATAAAGTGGGGTCCATCACATATGGACATGGGTCATCAAGATATGACTTCCAACTACCAAAATCATATTTGTCGGAAGATGCCATGTATACAAGTAAAGGAAAATAAAAATCTACCTAATGCAAGAAACAAGAGAAAATCACTAACAAATATTTACAAGCTTGAATTCAAGCAAGTAAGATAAAATTCCAAACTAACTTAATATGACAAATTGTTCCCCGACAACGGTGCCATTTTTGATAATACTCAGCTTACACGTCAATTAAAGTGCAAGGTGGTCGTTGTCAATATATTTACCTGACTTTGGACTCGGGGTTGAATCCACGAGGAGCAATGTAGTGGCAATCAAGTTAAATGCAAAATAATAGATACAAGTTAAATTTAAACCAATATTACAAAAAAATAAAAATAGGGAATATAAGAGTCTACACTAATATTTCTTTTTGGGGTTTTCTAGTATAAATTTGGGGCTACCAATAATTAAAGTTTGTAAACAATTAAGCGTGGATCTTAGGATTATGTATTACTAAGGGAAGTGACATGTGGATGCTAATGATTAACTTCAATATTAGTAGATCAAGTGTGGGTAGGTTCGGTTATAGGTTATGATGCTAGTCTTTCAACAAAACATCAAACTTCCACCCATTGATTCTTTTGAATACATAATGGGTGTGTTCAATAATTAGTAACCAAACCCCAATCTAGGTATCCCTATTTCTAGGATAATACCCATGATATAGTCAACTTCACAAATCTCCCTTATGTCTAAGATAGTGATAGATTGGCAAACTACACACATAATTATCTATCATTGCTTTGATCTCCACATTCCTCTTTCAAGGATGACAAGAATTCCTAAAGTTCACCTAAAACCCTTCTTTTGAAGACAACCTTGAGCTTTCTAGAGTTTAGAGCTTTCACCCATCAAACCCATATGGGTATTTGGGTCTTTCACCTACAAATCCCAATCAAATTGGTCAAGCAATTATAAAAACCATCAACATGAACTACCAAGTATAAGCTAACAACAACAAATCACACATACTGTAATCCCTATTCACACATAACCCCAAAGGGAAATCTAGCTACATATAAGATAAATAAGCAAAGATATACCCATAATCTCCATTGAAATAATTTATCTTAAGTGATTATTACTTTAAAATCTTAACTTCCATAAATCTCCAATGGAAGTGAGCTATTCCTCCACTTAGAAGGTATCCAATGTATTTTTCACTCAAAATTCATTCAATATTTACTTCCCTAAGAATGAAGGCTATGAACTCAAGAACCTAAACCTAACTATTGGGGAAGATGGAATTGTATAAATGACTTAGGGTTTGAGTCTTTTTGCCAAAAAATTAGGATTAACCTTGTGAATTTCTAGATTTTCCCTCTGGCTACATTCTTTCGTTAAGCAGTAATTGGACGGGTTTGGCTGTGACTATAGCTATGTGACTATGATTATCTTCCATGACCATGGTTGCTTGATTTCTACTTGACTACTGTGATTGTGGTCACTAGATTGCAACTATGGTAACTGAAGCCAGTTCCTCCTCCAAGTCTTGAACTGCACTTTCTTTCTCCCTTTTGATCATTTTCAACTCCAATCCAAGTTTTTTGATCATATCAACTCTATACCTGTAAAGTATGTATATTAGTGCATTTAATCATAATTTTGTCTCTTTTATACATTCAAAATAAGGTAATATGCACGAATGATGAGTGCGAATGAGTGGTAAATTCATCACTCATCAATAAACCCCATACATTCCTCTACCTGATGATGATAATAATGAGAATATAGAGTCCAAGACTACTCTAGTGATTGCTGGTCAAAACCCCCAGTCTGAGGAGGGGTCCTAGGATTCATTTGATGAGGTTGAGCAGGAGTAGTCATTTGTGGTGCCCAGTCTGAGGAGGGTACCACCACTCATGTATAGCAAATAGTAGTACCCCAGTCTAATGAGGGTGCTGACTATTATTTCCATGATGCTTCAGTATAGTAGAGCCCTGCACGTGCATATACCCCTATTGCACCTCCCGAGGAGGGACATCTGAGGTGGTATATGGAAGGGATGTGATATATATTTGAGCTTGATAGTTGTGTTTTAGATATAGGTAGGTGTACAAGATATATTTATGAGGACAACCAGATCGACTTATTGGGGCTAGAGCGAGTACCACTGCTACAGGCAATATTTGACAACTATCAGCTAGAGTGGATGACCAGACCACTCGGCTCCTACAACCTAACTATGGTATAAGAGTTTTATGTATCCTATAGAGTTACTGTTTTCCTTTCTATACGCCATTATCTAGGCTTTATCAAATTTACATGGTAGCAATAACTTGATGATAAACTGGTTAGAGGGGTCAGAGTTGACATATCGATAGAGACTATCCCCAGAGTTATCTTTTTTCTAGTCTATATTACTCCTGCATCTACATCTGAGTGTGACCACATATTGAGGTTTATATGAGATCGACATATCATGCGGGTGCTGATCATTGTCTAGAGATAGTTGAGATGGCTAGTTGGATAGCTAGTTATATTTTATCACTGGGTGATACGACCCCATAGATTGAGGGTCAAGCTGTGATCAAGAAGGGCCTATTGATATTAAAGGATAAGTTTTGGTGGTTGCTGATTAGATACCAACTGATACCCATTTCTTTGGATAATACATTGATGTAGGAGGGAGCAGCATTGGTTGCCTGTCTGATGACTGGTTATGATGTTGATTTTTCTGCTATTCTAAGGCATGAGTTATATGACAAAGCTTTTAGTGAGCTGACTAATCTGCCATTTCCTTGCATGATCAGGGGCTATATGATGAGGATGGAGTGCCTAAGTTACCAGGTATTGATGAAAGGGTACCTGCAAACACGAATTCATAGATGAGAACCATAAATATTCTAGCACCTTTAGGCATTTCTAAGAGATCGAGACAGTAGGCAGCAGTACCACAGGTCCAGTCTGAGGGCGCAACAACTTTTGTTAAGCCTAATAAGGCATATATAGATGATGCGGGTGTTGGTATTAACATAGATATAGGGGAGAAAAGAGAGGCTCCTAATGCGAGTACACAGGGCAAGGTGACACAAACTACTTCTTTTTCAGCCCCAGCTTCGACCTTAGAGCCGGTTGGTGCATCTATAGAACTTTCTCGTCTATCCACTATAACTCCTTCAACAGGTATAATTACTATATCCAGTGAGTTTTTATAGATCCTAGTGGATAGCTAGAGGGCCACAACTGGTTGATTAAAGATTGGTGAAATTGAGATGATTACCCTTTTTGGGTAGATAAGATCAGGGGTTAGGACTAGATTTCAGCAGGTCGAGGCTAGATGAGAGGGTGCTAAGAGAGCCACACTGTCAGAGTTACATGCACACTATCAGAGTTACATGTTTATTTTCAGACATAGATAAATAAACTAGATAAATGGGTTACATCTCAATATACAAAGATAGGTGTGCCAAATATAGTTCAGATGAGAGAGGATTTTAATTTCTATGAGCAGAGGTATGCTCTCTTACAAAGAGCTGTGTAGTAGCTACTCCCTCAGTTATACCCCCTATGGTCTAGATATCACCTCTGCATGTATTGAGATACTTTGATTTCTTTGTAAAGGATGATGAGAAGGTCCTAATAGTTTTGACCAAGAGAGGTCACTTAGACGACTTGTAGGATCCTGATATGATAGAGGAGAAGACCGTTAAAAAGGCCAGACATGATTCTTTAGAGACTACATTTGTCGACCGGCAGAGGTATGCAACTATAGCAAAGGGTGAATCTACTAGTAATGCACCGCCACCACCACTACCACCACCTCCGCCAGTTAATATGCCCCTATCTGGGGATGCTCCTGATTTCGGCACCTAGTACGTCCCAGGTATGTTCTCACTTCTTTATGTTTTGCTTTATTTTAGAGCATTGGGGATAATGCACAGTTTTTTGTTGGGGTTGGGCATACCATAACGCCACAGTTTTTTATTGCTGTGCTTCTTTTCTTGTCGGCCATGGTATGACTATAGAACTGATATGTCTAGGATAATTATATATCTTATTATGTTTTGTTTTGTGTTGTGTTGTGTTTTTGTGTAATTAGAAGATTTTGAGTATTTAGGACTGTAGTCATATTTGATTAATTTTTGATACCTCTCTAAAAATTTGTGTTTTAGGACTGTGTTTATGTATATATGTGTGAACTTTATGGATATTGTTATGGCATTAAGATTAGGGACATGATAATCACTTTAACATTTAAATGAACTGGATAGACAGTATTTGAAAATATTGACTCTATGCTATGTGTGTGTGTGATACTACCTAGTTCCCTTTGTATGTCAAATTTAGAACTTGCCTGGTAAGTCTTGCCTAGGTTGAAGGATAGCTAGTTAGGAAAGGATCATAGGCCATTTTTTATTTTAGTCAACTTTTAGCCTAAATGACCTTCCATGTGTTAATGATATCCCTTAATTCCTGCTTTGATCCTTGTAAGCCTATTTTTCTTGTTTTCACCATTAACCTTCCCATTTGTATTACATTTTATCTATTTTGGCCTAGGTCCTCCTTGGACATTGTGCACCTCAACATAGGCAAAATGCCTAAGTTTAGGGTGGCTATCATAGGGATTCATAGTGTAAAATAGGTATGAAGAAGGGTAATGTGAGAAAAAGTTAGTAGGGATGGGTGTGGTAGAAAAAGAAAAAAAAAGAAAAAGAAAGTGAAGAAGAGGAGAAAAATAGTGAAAAAAGCAAAAAAGAAGAAATAAAAGACCACACCCAACCTAAATATGCATAAATGAATAAAAGGGAGAAAAAAGGGTGAAATAAAAAAAATTGGCTAGTAAGTGAGACCCCAAAGTTAGTGTAGTGCCAAGGAGGCTTAGTCACTTTAAAATGTCCATATGTACCATACCATCCCCCAAGCCTACATTACAAGCCGAGAAAAGTCCTATACTGATCGTAACTTGAATATCTAAATACTAAAGTAAAGAAAATAAGGGCAAACCTATGGTATTTTACATTCATTGATTAGAACTTCTTTGTTAAGAGTATCTATTGACCGTACCTGCATTGACACACATGATTTCATATGAGTGAGTGGGACATTGATGTTCTGGCTTTTGATGAAACATTTTAGACCTTTTTCTTAGGATAATTATGTGTTTTCAAGCAACTATTATTGTATTTAACATTGTACTTTAGTGTTTTCCGGATAAGAACTGAGTGTGATGAATAATAAATTGGTCAAAACAAGGGAAAAATGACAAGCGATAGCGTAGGTGATGGACCGTTAACCTTGCAATGAACCGTCGGCCTAAACCATCGCTCAAAATTAGAATGCAGAATCACTAGAAGTCCTACGATGGTCCAGGCGATGGACCGTCGTTAGACCCATTGCCCAGAAATAGAACAAAGAATCACTGGAGCTTTAACGATAGTCTAGGAGACTGACCGTCTCCCCAGTGATGAACTATCACTTAGCCCGTTGAGCATGATGCGGCAACTCCGAGTTTGAATTTTAAAACCCCAGTTCTCTAATCATATAAATACAAAGTATTATGTTTTATTCTATATCTTTTGACAGTAGTTTCATACTTTCTCCTCTATTGAGAGCTGTGTAACACTTTTTATTGAGATTTTTAGCTAGAAATTAGGATCTAATTATTATTCTTCATTCTTTTGGAAGATTGAGAAGAATAATATTGTAACTTTTGTAAGTACTCACTTGAAGTTATTTATGAACATCAATATATTTTTGATATCTTCTATGGAGATGAGTAGCTAAACTCCCATAGCTAGGGTTATGGGAACCTTAATGTAGAGAGCTGCTTGGGATTGTGAATCAACTGATTTCTAACATCTATCTAAATTGCATAAATCTCTCTTCATTATAATGACATCTCTTGGTTGCAAACTTGAAAAGTGATCCCATGAACACCACTTTTCTGACAAGAAAGTGGATGTTGGGAAAAGAGGTGATCACATGAAATCCATAGGTTTACCTTTTGGGTCAAAGGTTGATGCCCAAATGGGATTAACCCTCGTGAGAGTTCTATTGAATGATACATGGATTCTTTAAGTTCAAAAGAAGAAAAGGGTAAAATAACTATTAGGTTGAGAAACAAGTTGGTAAATCTTAGAATTCAATACTTCTTGCAATTGAAATTATAAGTTAGAATATCAAGCACAATTTTACAACCCTAACTATTTGAACATCTTGGTGAGCATAACTCTAGTTAACTCATTCTCATTGAAATTACACTTGCATTAACTCTCATTAGCTGGACTTCTGTGTCATACAAGAACAAAAGAATATTATTAACACATCAAGACTCCCCTTTACTCCATAACCTTAGATCAATAGTCTAATAAAAGTCACAATACTTAGTGATCATAGTATTCACTATGGGATTCATAGCCAACCCATTTGGGTTCTGTATTTGACAGCGAACTCTTACAATTTTGTAGGAAAGTTGTAATTTGGGCGTATCAAATTTTGACGTCGTTGCTGGGGATTACGGTTGTCAATTAAGTTTGTATTTATTAATTGACCTATGTTCAAGATTCCCAAATTTTACTTTCATTTGTTGTTTTTGTTCTATGTAGGGTAGTTATTGTGTATGCCAAGTACAGGAAGATCGGGTGCACCATAAATTACCAATACATCTGGAACCATAGTTAGTTGGCAGAATGGTAGACCCCTAAGATGCTGAAAGACTAGCCGCTTTGGCTAGAGCTCAACTAAATCAGCAAAATGACGGCCATCAGATACGTTATCTTAGTCCTGATGATGATGATTTGGGGGATGATGATTTATTAGATCCTGTTAACCCAAGGCATGTAGAGAATATAGCTATACTAGTGAATTAGAATGTAAACAGGAATTGCCCCTTTACGACAAGGTAATAGCGTCAACCAGTGCAGTTTGATCTGAATGACGATGAAGATGGAATCGATGGAGTAGGTACAACTAGAGCTATCATTTCTCCACTACTAGAACCAAGAGCTAAATTTAATATTACCAGTATGATGATTCAACTCCTTCATCTTAAAGGGTTGTTCAGTGGTTTTCCCAGAGATGATCCAAATATGTATTTGGTAAATTTTATCACCATTTGCAAGTCTTTTGATAATCAAGGAGTGGGTCAGAATGCTATTCGCCTGCATTTGTTTCTGTTGTCTCTGTCTGGGAAGGCGATACTATGGCTTAATAGACTGACTCCCAACTCCATCACCAACTAGAGGCAGTTGAAATAGGATTTCCTAGAAAGGTTCTCTCTATCTTCTAGGAGGCTACAGTTGAGGGATGAAATCAGTAACTTCCGACAGCTTCCCACTGAAGTTCTTTATGAGACCTGGGAGAGGTTTAAGAAGAAGTTGATGCAATTCCCAAACTATAACATGACAGATATTAATTTGATGGAGACTCTTTATCGGGCTTTGAAGTCTATTACTATGCCAGTCATGGATAATACTGCAGGAGGGTCATTTGTTGACCTTACTTTTCTAGAGGCTTCGGATATGCTTGATAGGATGACCAAACAGAGTAGAGCTTGGCATACTAGGGATTCTATGGTAGTAAGTCCAACTATGTCTGGTAGTATGACTATAGAGCAACGTAAAAAGGAGGAAGAACATGACCAGGACATGACACATTTAAAGACACAAATAGATTTGCTGACTAAGCATCTATTGTCTAAAAAAACTGAGAAGGTGAAAGCTGTTGCATCCGAAGAAAGAGATGATTCTAATTCATAAGAAAAGGTGAACTATCTAAATAATCAAGGGGTTTTTAGAGGCAATAGCCAAGGAAATCAAGGTCGGAACTATTACGATAAAGCTGGTTACAAGGATAGATATCAAGGGAACTGGAAGAGCAAAAATGATAGAAGTGGACTATATGTACCTCCTGAAAGTAGAGATAATGCTGTAACTAGTTCTAGAAAGATGTCCATGGAGGACATGATGTAGAAATTATTAAAGAGAGTTGAGACTACCAACTCTGGGGTGACTACTATGAAAATTGATTTGTCTTCCATGAGTCAGTTGGTAAACTCTCACTCTACTTCTATCAAATAGTTGAATAAATAAATAAGCCAACTCTCAGCAATATTGAATTAGAGAAAGAGTGAAATCTTGTCAAGTGATACAGTTTAGAACTCTCAAAATAATGACTCTTGCATGGCAATTACCACATGAAGTGGCAAAGTATTACCAGGACCGTTCGTGGGCAAAGCTGTGTTGAAGACGTGATTGAAGAGGATATTGAGCATGAAGAAAGTTGTCCAGTGGAGTCTAAGAAATTTGATAAACTTACTGATAATGCACCATCCAACCATCAGTAGGTTGATGAGTTAGAGATGAGCAAGGGAAAGGAGACTGAAGTGGTGGTTACTACATTCCCAAAACCACCTCCTCTATTTCCCCATCGATTGAAAAAGAAGGCCAATGACATAAAGTTTGGCAAGTTTATCGCTATGCTTAAGCAATTGATGATTAATTTGCCATTAGTGGAAGCATTAAAGCAGATGCCCGGGTATGCAAATTTCATGAAAGACCTAGCACGAAGAAACAGACAGTTAGATATGAGCTGATGGACAATATCCATCATTGTAGTGCTATCTTTACAAGGTATTTGGTGCATAAGAAGGCAGACCTTGGAGCATTTACCATCTTGTTCACTATTGGGTCTCTTGATTTTGCAAAAGCTCTATGTGATTTGGTAGCTAGTATAAAATTGATGCCACTTGCTGTGTATAAGAAATTGGGTTTGGGGGATCCTATTCCCACAAACATGAGGCTAGTTATAGCGGACAGGTGTATGAAGTGGCCCATGGGGATTCTATATAATGTATTAGTAAAAGTGGCTAGTTTTATATTTCTGGCTGATTTTGTCCATCTTGACTGCTAGGTGGATTTCGAGGTGCCCATAATCTTGGGTTGACCTTTTCTCATAATTGGTAGAGTACTTATTGATTTGAGGGAAAATGATCTACTATTCAGGTTGAATGATGAAGTAGTTCAATTCGATGTATGTCAGTCCATGAAATAACATAAAGACATGAGGGTCTTTTCTATTATGGATGTTAATTATAAGGAGGATCAGGAAGTATCTATAGAAGAAAAGTTTGTGGTGGAGACTTTAGCTGCTCTATTAGTGAATTTTGATCAAGATGGTATTGAAGATTATTAGGAGGCTGTGTGTTCCTTGACAGACATGGGGTCTTATTCTTATGAACCTAAAAAGCTGGATTTGGACTTGAAAAATCATCCAAGTCCACTAGCCAAGCTGTTTATTGAAGAGCCACCTACTTTGGAGCTGAAAGAGTTGCTCGATCATTTGAGGTATGTGTTCTTGGATAGTGGGATTACACTACCTGTGATTAATGCTTCTGATCTAGGTTAGAAACAGGTGGAAGCTTTTATCTCTGTTCTTAAGATATATAAGAGGGCTATTGATTGGATGATTGCGAACATCATCGGTATCCCTCCTGGTATATGTACACATAAGATTCAGTTGGAGGAGGATTGTGTTCCAACTATTGAGCATCAGCATCGTCTAAACCCACCTCTACAAGAGGCGGTGAAGAAAGATATCATTAAGTGGCTAGACGTAGGAGTAGTATATCCTATGTCAGATAGTAAGTGGGTAAGTCCTGTTCAGTGTGTGCCCAAGAAAGGGGGCGTGACAGTGGTGGCTAACAAGAAGAATGAGTTGATTCTACTCAAGCCTGTTACTGGATGGAGGGTGTGTATGGATTACAGAAAACTCAACTCGAGTACATTAAATAACCATTTCCCAATGCCTTTCATGGATCAGATACTCGATCAATAGGCGGGAAGAGGTTGGTAATATTTCTTGGATGGTTATTCTGGTTATAATCAGATTTCTATAGCCCCAGAGGATTAGAAGAAAATGACATTTACCTACCCAAATGGTACTTTTCCATTTAAACGGATGCCATTTGGATTGTGTAATGCACTTGCTACCTTTTAATGGTGCATGATGTCTATTTTCTCAGATATGGTTGAAGACACCTTGGAGGTGTTTATGGATGATTTTTCTGTGGTAGGAGATTCGTTTGAGCTGTGTTTGGTAAATCTGAGTAGGGCCTTAGAGCGGTGTGAAGAATTCAATCTTGTGCTTAATTGGGAGAAATACCACTTCTTGGTGAATGAGAGTACTGTTCTCAGACATAAAATTTTAGCAAAGGGGATTGAAGTTGATCGAGCTAAAGTTGAGGTTATAAGGAAGCTTCCACCTCCTATTTCAGTGAAGGGGGTGCGTAGTTTCCTCGGTCATGCTGGCTTCTATCGGAGGTTTATAAAAGACTTCTCAAAAATTTCAAACCCCCTTTGTAAACTTTTGGAGAAGGAAGTCAAATTCTCTTTTGTGATGATTGCCTGAAGGTATTCGAATGCCTTAAAGGGAAGGTGGTTGATGCTCCTATTATTGTTGCACCGGATTGTTTAAAAACCATTTGATATCATGTGTGATGTAAGTGGTGTTGCCCTTGGAGCTATGTTGGGACAAAAGAAAGGCAAATTATTTCATCCAATCTATTATGCCAGCAAAGCGCTGAATGAAGCTCAAAAGAACTACACCGTCACAGAGCTGGAATTTCTTGTAGTAGTCTATGCCTTTGAGAAGTTTCGATCTTATTTGCTAGGAACCAAGGTGGTATTCCACACTGACCATGCAGCCTTGAGATATTTGATGGTGAAAAAGGATGCAAAACCAAGGTTGATTAGATGGGAGCTGCTACTTCAAGAATTTAATTTTGAAGTAAAGGATCGTAAGGGCTGTGAGAACCAAGTTGCAGACCATCTATCTAGACTTAAGGGAAAGCAAGCAGCCAAAGTTGAACTTAAGATTGATGATGCATTTCCAGATGAAGAAATCTTAACTACCGAGCTTGAACAAATGCATTGGTATGAAGATTTTGCTAATTATGAGGTGAGTGGAGTGGTTCCTAAAAATCATTCTTTTCATCAAAGAAAGAAATTTCTTCATGATGTGGCTCATTACTTTTGGGATGAATCGTATCTATTTCAATGGTGTATGGATGGCATTATTAGGCAGTGCATCCCAAAAGTAGATATGTTGAGTATACTTGAAGCAAGTCATGCTTCCCCAGTTGGAGGTCATGATGCAGGTAATCCGACTGCCAAAAAAGTGCTCCAAAATGGTTACTATTGGCCCACCTTGTTCAAGGATGCTTACGAGTTCGTGAAGAGATATGACCAATGTCAAAGGCAAGGGTCCATCTCAAAGCACCAATGTCTAAAATGCTGGAGGTATAATTATTTGATGTCTGGGGATTAATTTCATGGGGCCCTTTGTGAGCTCATCTGGGATAAAGTACATATTAGTTGCGGTTGACTACGTGTCAAAATGGGTCGAGGCCGTGGCTCTGGCGGATAATGAAGGAAAACGGGTTATTGCCTTCTTAAAGAGAAAACATCTTCTTTCGCTTTGGGGTACTATGAACCATCATAAGCGATGTAGGATCACACTTTTGCAACAAGTTATTCAGAGCCTCCTTGGCAAAATATGGAGTCAAGCAGCATAAGGTGGCTACCCCATACCACCCACAGACCAGTGGGCAGGTGGAAATCTCTAATCGGGAAATCAAAGCCATCCTTCCTAAGACTGTAAATGCTAGCAGGAAAGATTGGTCTAGGAATCTGGATCATAACTTATGGGCATATAAAATAGCTTTCAAGACACCAATTGGCATGTCACCATACCAATTGTTTTATGGCAAGGCGTGTTATTTGCTGATTGAACTAGAGTATAAAACACTGTGGGCACTGAAGTGGCTTAATCTAAACTAGAATGAGGCAGTGGATATGAGACTGGGGCAGCTGAATAAGATGGATAAGTTCCATCATAAAGCTTATGAAAGAGCTATCTTGTACAAAGAAAGAATGAAGAAGTACCATGACCGTAAATTGAAAAGTGGAATTTTCAAAAAGGTGACTTAGTGCTCCTCTTCAACTCCCGACTTAAGATATTTCCAGGTAAGCTCAAATCCAAATGGTCTAGCCTATTTAGAGTTAACCAAGTCTACTCATCTGGAGTAGTGGAACCCAAAAATAAAGATGAAAGTGTTTTCAAGGTTAATGGGCAGCGTGTAAAATTGTATATTAGTCCAATGGACTCGATGAAGAGAATTATGATAATCAATCTCGATAAAGTCTGAGTTATCAAGATAACTGAGTGGTTCTCTGATAATAAATCAGGCACTAGTAGGAGGCAACTGACATTGTGTGTTGTAAAGCATTAGTTTAAGTTATTTTATTATTTTGTGCAAGCTGAAGGGTTTATGTAAGTGTGCAGGTATGATAGTGCAGGAAAATAGAATCTAAAAAAGTTTAAGGAGATAGACAGATTACCCGATGGACCGTCACAGACTCGATGGGCTATCGGGGGAACTGTCGCAACAAATTCTAGAAACTAGGATACCAAAAAAGTAGTGAAGGTTGATTGATGGACCGTTGAAAGCTCGACAGATCGTTGGCCCAACCGTTGCTAATGAGTTGCAAGGTGAGTGCACTGGAAAGGGACGACGGGTCGCCCGACGTACCATCGCACCAGTGATGGACCATCACTTGAACCATCCCACTTAACCCTAATTGAGTGGGACAGATCGGATTGATTAAAAGTGCTGAATAGTTTCTTATTATCCATCCCAACCACTTTTAATAGGATAATTTTAAGCGGTTAAGTAATGCCTCAATTGTTCAAGTGCCTGAGACTATTTATTTCCCATGCATTCAATATACCCAAACCTTTTCATTATATTTTAAAAACATCTCATCTTGCCTTTCCCATCTATTTAAACTCCATATTTTCTCTTTACCTTTCCATCACAAGCAAAGCAAAGTTTCTCACCAAAGCAAAGATCTATTCCTTAAGTTATGTGTTTAGTATGCAAGTCAGAGTAGTGATTAAATACTGCATTACCAAGGTATGATTTTTTCACCACTCTTTACATTATTTAACATTAAGATCAAAGAAAATAGGTAAAGGCTGATTGGTGAATTAATTCTCTTTTCTCTTGATTAATTCTATGTGGGTTTGAGTAACCCATGGACCAAAAATAGAAAAATTTGGTGATGTATTATTAATGAAAATTCCATGAAAATTGCGTTTTGAATGAAGTGTATGCAAGGTGTTTAACAAAATGTCAAAATGAGGCTTGAATTTAAAAATTGCAGGCGATGGCTTGTGCGATGGACCATTGAACACCCGACAATTTGTCACCTGAAATCGTCACACATTTTTCAGAATTAGAGCCTCTGAATTGGACCCGATGGTTGGTGTCGATGGACCATCACAGACTCGATGAACCGTCACCTTACCCGTCACTGGCCAGAATTTCTTCTATCTTCTGGTTTGAGTTTGTAAACTAATAAATATCTCATTTCCAGGTGATATGGTAAACAAACTACCACTAACCAAAGGTAGGGGTAGGGGCCAAAGGGCCAGGCCAGAACCATCATAGGATTCAGATGCACCGGCTCACAATGCCTGGCAAAGATGCTAGGTGGTTTTTATATCCTCCAAATCTGAAGAAGAGGGTGATAGTAGTAGCAATAATAACTCAACCTCGATCCCAGGTGAGGAAGGGGTTGAAAAATCTAACCCTATCCAAGTAGAGGTCTCAGAATAAGAGGACCCAAACTTAGAATGGCACAAAGATCCACAACTGGGGGAAGCTATCAGGTAGTAGGTTGAAGGTGCTCGAAAACACTTCTACAAAGGGCTTGAGAAAACTGACAGGTTGGAAGTCAAGTGGCCTATTTTCAAAGAATATCAGATTATGACTACAACTCTGTATGAGTATCCAGAACTTGAGCGTCGATTTAATGAATATGAGTTGACATGGATGAGTCAACCAATTGGATCATATCAACCGAATTTGGTTCGTGAATTTTAGCCAACTACTTAGCATTGCTGGAGAAAGACTATCCATCAGATGCATCATTCAACGACATGAACAATCTAAGCACAGTTCCTATGTGGGGAGTCAACATAGATATCTTAGAGCATACAATGAATAGGTTCTTGTTTGGGCCTGAATATCAGATACTGGGTGTAATACCAAATTTAGAGCATCGATTATTTACGATGACCAACCAAAGACCTTGGCTGGCCAGAATAATGATAGAAGAAGGTGAGCCTGAGTGGTCACACAACCCACGCGAAAGGATATCTAAGTTGTCCCTAAGCTTTAGGGCTAAGTTTGTATGGGCAATTGTAAGGCTGAGGCTAATATCGACAAGCGATGAAGACTGTTTAGAAATCAATAGAGCTGTGATTGTTGCTGTATTGATTGAATGATTGACTGTGGATTTCAGCCACATTATTATTGATAAATTGTTTACCTACGCTCACATAACTACCACTGCACTACCATTTCCATGTCTGATTACTGAGCTGTGTAGGCAGGTAAATATCCCTTTAATTAGTGGAATTGATAATGAGATCCACGCAATGCATAAATAAGATATGTAGAAGACGAGATGTTGCAAGGTTAGATATGAGAGTCAACAGACCCCATCTTATCAGACTCAGCCGATACCAGTTCCTGAGATATTTGAGATTCCTTCAGGTATACCATTACCTCTAATTATGTATGAGCTTCCTACTATATCTGCAGGTTCAACTTCGATGCCTATGGGTGGGTCTGCAAACTCTGCATTAGTCTCGCCATAATATTCTAAATATAGGCTGAACCAGGAGAACTTTGTGAAGGCAGTCCGAGCCCAGAAAAGGTTTGAAAAGAAGTTAACTATATGGGGGAAATTTTCAAACCCTTTGTTAAAAGAATTATAGAGGAAGTAGTACGTCCATTCAGGAATATTCAGCTAAAAATGGATGATATAGAGGAGTGAATCAATAAGAAGATGGATGCTATGTCCATTTCAGATTTTGCCAAGTACATGGTGGAGTTTGGATAGGCTCAGGCAGATATAGCAGAATTGAAATAACAGCCACAGCAGTCCATGTTTGATCTAGCCCAACTTGTAGGTGATGAAGATGAAGGTTTTTTTTGACCTAATGGGGAGACCAATAAATGACATGGGTAAGAAAGTAGTAGAGACAAATGAAAAAGCAGAGAAAACCATAAAAAAAGTAGCCAAGAAAAGAAAACTTGCAACCATGATACCAGAAGAGAGAGAGGAATATGATGTGCAGAAAGTACTTAAGAGATCAAAAAGATCAGAGGAAAAACGGAGAAAGATATTGTAGGATGAAGTTGCTGGTGTTTCCACCAGTTCGGCCCCATCCCAGAGGCTAATTACTAACCCTATTCATCGTGAGATCCCTTCACTTCTGGAGGATATTGATGTGAGGACCCCTATCACCATAGGGGCCAATGTTTCCAAAGATGAGGCTAGAGAAGCCTCGAGCTATTTAACTGAAGCCTCATCTGACTAAGAGGTTGTACAAGTATTTTTCTTCCTTGTTTTTACTTTGCATGCATTGAGGACATTACATTAATTTGAGGGGGAGAGTGATACTTGTACCATGGGGTTTTTATTGCCGATGTTCTTTTTTCTCATGTTTATTTAGGAGAACCAGCATGTTTAGTTTGTATTTTTATTTCCATGCGATATGTTATAAATATCATGAAGTGATTATTTATATAAGTAATTTAATGTTCTATTGGAATCATTTTGTATATATGGATGATAAGTGATGGTGGCAAAGTTTTGGCAAAAAGTATTGGCTAAGTATTTTGAATTTTTGTATAATTATTTCTTCTTACCATGTGGTAAAGTGTTGGGCAACCATTTGTGATTCTAAAATTGGCATTAGAATATAGAGTGAGGCAAAGAATAGCTATGAGTTATGATTCCTAAGAGTTGGTAGGATAGAAATTAACTCAGTTCCTGTGTGTGTGAGTATTTACACGGTTCATGCATAAGTGTTAAACCTAGAACTTTCCCGGTTCATTGGATGTTGTCGGGTATGTGACCCAATAATATAGGATAGTAGGCCTCATTGTTGCGTTATCCCAGTTATCCAAGATAATGACCAACCAAAAACATTTTTGTTCCTTTGTAAACCCAGTTGAGCCTTATCAGTGTTTGTTCTGTCCAAATAAGTTAATCACTCTACAGAAGGTTTTAGCACTTTACTTTAGCCCTGGTCCAATTTTGGACATTATGCACTTCAACTCAGGCAAATCACCTAAGTTGAGGGTGGCTACTGTTGGATTGTTAGCAGCCTAGGAGGGCAAACCGAAGTTGGTTTAAGAAGTAGCATCTGACCCTGGTCTAGTTAGAAGTCTACGTAGTTATTATGTACCTCAACTGACTGCATCAACTTAAGTTAAGGGTGGCTGATGCTACTGTTCTTATAAAAAAGAAAAAAATTAGGTTATAACAAGGGTGAAGATGGATGATAAAGATTGTGAATGAGTGAAAGAAACTTTAATCCTGGTGAGTAGATACCGCAAAGGGTAAAAAGAGTGAAACTTTAAGTCACTGGTCCAAATAATCAACCCTCACCAAGCTGAAAACCTTATTACAACCCTTATCGAGTCCTACTTGATCTTGGCAAGTTAATCATGAGAGAATGTTAGATGATAAGGGCAAAGTTATGGGTGTGCACTGTGTTTGTAATTTCTTTTTTTAGAGTGATAGTCTTAGTTTCATCCACAATTTAACTGTGTAATATGAGGTGGACTTCTTTGACAGTGAGAGCATGTTGAGTTATTTTTGGTCTGCTTATTTCTTTGGGGTATTGTATCTGTAGCTGTGAATATACTGATTAGTATTTAATGCCAGCGGTAGATCTAAGTATGTTGAGATCGCATAACCAAATGGGAAGTTTAATAATTGTATGATCTTGTTGGTTTGACTGTAAAATGCCCATCATGATGTTGTTCGTATATGCATCTTGGTGTTGAGTTTCTTGAGGATAAGCAATTGCGTTAAGTTAAGGGTGTTGATATTCCAGCTTTTGATGGAACATTTTAGGCCTTTTTCTTAGGATAATTGTGTGTTTTCAAGCAAATATTATTGTATTTAACATTGTACTTTAGTATTTTCAGGATAAGAACTGAGCATGAAGAATAACTTGGATAAATTGGGTAAAACAAGGGAAAAATAACAAGCGACGGCTTAGGCGACGGACCGTCAACCTTGAACCGAAATGTCGGCCTAAACGGTCACCCAAAAATAGAATGCAGAATACTGGAAGTCCTGCAACGTTCCAGGCGATGAACCATCGCCTGACCCATCGCCTAGAAATAGAACAAAGAATCACTAGAGCTCCAGCGGTGGTCTAGGTGACGAACCGTCACCCCAGCGATGAACTGTCACTCAACCCATCGAGCATGACACGGCAACTCCGAGTTTGAATCTTAAAACTCCAGTTCTGGAATCATATAAATATGAAGTATTAGGTTTTATTCTGTATTTTTTGACAGTAGTTTCATACTTTCCTCTCTATTGAAACCTATGTAACACTTTTCATTGAGATTTGAAGCTAGAAATTAGGATCTGATTATTATTCTCCATTCTTTTGGAAGATTGAGAAGAACAATATTGTAACTTTTGTAAGTACTCTCTTACAGTTATTTATGAACATCAATATATATTTGATATCTTATATGGAGATGAGTAGCTAAACTCCTATAACTAGGGTTATGGGAGCCTTGATGTAGAGAGCTTCTTGGGGTTGTGAATCAACTAATTTCTAATATCTATCTAAATTACATGAATCTCTCTTCATTATAATATCATCTCTTGGTTGTAAACTTGAGAAGTGAGCCCATGAACACCACTTTTCTGACAAGAAAGTGGATGTTGGGAAAAGAGTTGATCACATGAAATCCATAGGTTTACCCTTTGGATCAAGGGTTTATGCCCTAACTGGATGAACCCTCATGAGAGTTTTATTGAATGATACATGGATTCTTTAAGTTCGAAAGAAGAAAAGGGTAAAATACCTATTAGGTTGAGAAATAAGTGGGTAATTCTTAGAATTTAATACTTCTTGCAATTGAAATTATAAGTTAGAATATCAAGCTTAAGTTCACAACCGTAACTGTTTGAACATCTTGGTGAGCATAACTCTAGTTAACTCATTCTCATTGAAATTACACTTGCATTAACTCTCATTAGCTGGACCTCTATGTGATACAAAAACAAAAAAATATTATTAACACATCAAAACACCCCTTTACTCCGGACCTTAGATCAACAATTTAATAACAGTCACAATACTTAGTGATCACAGTATTCCCTGTGGGATTCGAAACCCAACCCAGTTGGGTTATATATTTGACAATGACCGCTTACACTTTCGTAGGAAAGTTGTAATTTGGGCATATCAGACATCTTTGCTGTGAGGGCACTTGAGTCATGTTGCTAGCTATCTGCTTGTTTCTGGTAGTGTAGTTTGTACATATGAGTGGTTGTTTGTTGCTAATGTAATTACCATAACTTGATCCTATTGTGTCATATTGTTGTGCTTTATATTCATACACAGTTGGCATTGAAAAGAGATATAGGAGGGGATGTTGTGATTTAAACTTAACATGATGACTAACTGCCTTGAATAACTTAAATTCTCCTAGTTAAGCATTATTTTTGTTTTGGTGTGTTTTTGTTGTCTGAGGACATGCAAACATTCTAAGTTGAGGGTGTTCATGTGCTATAGAAATATAGCACTTTTAATGCTTAAAACAATAAAAATATGCCAGTTTCTGAGGCCTTTTTGTTAGATATGATCTATTTTGGGTAATTTTGCAGGAAACCATGTTTCGGATGCTACGTTCATGAAAAAGGTAAAAAACACATTTTTGGCTACTTTTGGAGCAATTATGGAGGTTTGGGATGTTTTCCCGCTTGATCGTGCTTAATGCATTTTTGAGAGTCGAAGAAGAGCTAAAAAACTAACTCTCGAAACCTACTAAGTCAACCTATGGACCGCATATAGACCTACGGACTGCATGTAGACAAAGTAAGTGCCAGAAAACCAAAATCTCGAGAGCTGACTTTTAGAACATTTTTCATCTACAGCCTGTGGCCTGTACCTGTGCCCTGTGCCCTGTGCTATACTGCAAGTACTATGTGCGCCTACGCTAGACCACTGGTATAAAGAGCAGGTGGCCACCAAATCAATTTTCTCCTATTTTGTTTGGGCTTTATTTTTATGGTTTTCTCATTAACTATAAATACCCTTTTTGTATTTTTAGTAGGATTTTTGTACTTTTGACACTTAGAAATATATTTTGATTCCAAGATCCATCTTTGATCTTGGGATTTCCTTGTATTGACTTTGATTGATTATTTAGTTACAGTTGTGAATTTTTATTCATCTTATCATTCTAATTTCATCTATGCTTTCTATTGTGAATCTTATTGATTTCTTCACAATCATGAGCGGCTAAAACCTATAGCTAGGGTTGTGGAAAACCTGACAAATTGATAAAGTAGGGGAAGTGCGATTGTTGATCTAAACCAATACCAATGTCATGCCTTGATTTATCTTTGTTATGATTGATTTCTTAATGGGTGAACATATTAGGATCCTACCTAGGTATTGCTACGTACTCCAAAAGAGGAATAATGAATTGGAAAAGATAAAGACAACAACCATTTAGAGTTTAACTATTGGTTCACGCTTTTAGGTTCTATCTACATAAGATAGTTAGGTTTTATCTAATAACTAGAGACTCAAAAGGTAATAGTTAACTGGGATCAAGATAAGGGTTAGTAGTGCGACATCCTGAGACTTAAAAGGTAAAGGGTGAAATCCTTCTACTCGTTCAAAAGACTGTAGAAGGTACATAACTTATTGATTCAGTATGCAAGGTGTTGGATTAGTTCAATAACACACGATAAGCCTACAGAGTTGAGAAGCCAAGGGGAACACAATCCTAGTGTTCACTTACGACTGATTTCAACTAAGTTAATACTGTTCTTTGCTTGAGATTACTACAAACAAAACCCCCCATTTACTTTTCTTGTTCTGCCCGTTGACTACCACTACTGAGATCTTCGAAGCCACATGTTCCCTTTGTATTCGACCCCAACTTTAGTTGGGTTATTATATCTTGACAGCGACCGTACCATCATCTAATAAGAGGTGTTGTATTGTTTTCAGCACCTGGTCCTTTGCCCTACATTAACAATAGGCTTTAGAACAAAAAAAGTGTGTAGAGGCAGAAAGACTGAAGCTGATTGATCTAATCGACCTAACCTATCTTATGACTGAGTGTTTCCACTCAAAATTGACTATGATTAGGAAATAAGTATCCTTGATAAGGTAGGTGCATTTTGGTCTAAGTAAGTATTATACCCTTGCAGGTATGCACCCATGGGAATAACTTAGAAAATGGACAAATGTGACAATCACAAATTGAAGATTCACCCAAAAAGGAGAAGGGACCTGGTCTCATCTCTCAGGTTAGTGCCACTATAGTATGCTTTAATAATCATTAAATGTTGTCTAGAAAGCCATGCATTTTTCTTTTCTTAATAAAGCTATCAATTTCTTCTCCAAATGAAGAGCCACTCTTATTAAAAAGTAGACATGTCATTCCAAAAGGAATATATTTTGATGACAATAGTCACCTCTTCAAATTACCAAATTAGGCTATTTCACATTCTTAGTATCAACTCATCACTCTTTGCCTCCTCTAAGCTAAAATGATCCTTCTCATTCTCTTTCACTCACAAAATCAAATTGAATATAACCTAATTAAATACCTTAAGCCTTTAGCAGCCAAAGCCATAGGAAACTTTGCCTTAGGTCCTCTAAGTCAAAGTTTGGTAACTTTGCCAGAATGAGGCAGAAACACATAGTTGTGAAACAAAAAGAAATACTTTAAGGGACTTTGTCCCAAAAAGAGAAAAGTTGGGATTAAAAAGGAAAAGGTAAGTAAAGAGACCAAAGAAAGAGATGAAGGATGTGGGTAGTTAAAGAAGGAATAAAATGTTGATGACTCAGAAGGTTCTCTCAGGAAAAACTTTTGATCCCAAGATATGTGAGAAGGAAAGGAAACAGGGAAGGCCATATGGATACTTTCTCAACAAAGTATTCGATCACCTTGGGGTAATTGGGACAAAGGGAATACTTGTAACAACCAAGATGATATTCATTCTAACAGCACTTATGGAGAATGAATGCATAAGAAGAGAAGAATTGACTAGAGTCTCAAGAATATAAATTTATCTATTAAAAAGGAGTGGGAATGAAATGGTAGAGTTACAGATCAAAATTAACTAACAAAGAGGTTGAATTAGTGCACCCAAAATTGCAGAATCAGAAGTTGTCCTCTAAGGGACTAGGTGCCACTTATGAACCTAAAGCCGAAAATGCAAAACTCCAAGAAAGAGTGGCTGAACTGAATGCTAAAGTGAAGGACCTTACCATAAACCTGTTAGATGCCCATATTTTTGAAAACACAAGAATGGAGATACTGCTTAAGTCCTTTCACCTAAGTTGCTCTCTACTTGAACCTGTTATCCTCATTTTCTCATCAACCTTATGTTAGTTCCATATCCGTGTTATCATAATAGATTTTAAATATAGTTATTTTTATGGTGATCATTTTAGCTTACTATACTGGTACTAACAATTATGAATGAAAGAATCATTGTTTTGTGTGTTACAATTGTTCTATTTATATTGCAAAGTTATTCTTTTTGTTAGTGTTGCCTTTGTGGCCATGAATTAACTGATTTGTGCTTAATTACTCGTGTTTTAATGTTATTACTTTTCAATGATATTAAAAGAGGGAATATTGAGTTCATATAGTAGGGGACCAGGTATCAGGTGTTTCTAGGTAAATGTGAATAATATGCTGATAGGGGAAGAAAGGAAATAATGTGCTGACTAGATGAATGAAGGGAGTCATCTCGATAGGGGGAAGTGTGCAAATGCACCAAATAAAGGTGCATAATGACAGGGGGAAGCTTTTGCTGCAAGATGACAATAAGGGACCAGGTCTCTGTGCTACATGATAGAGGAAGCATGATGATAGGGGGAATATTTATCTTCAGGTAGTAATCACTCTGATTTAATATGATGAATGTACATTGGTTCTCAATTTGTATGGTTTGGTTTGTCATCATCAAAAAGGGGGAAAACTACTATATGTAGTTTTGATGATGACCTGCTAAACTGTAAGGGACCAGGTCCCTAGACGCGCAATGTATAGTACAATTGACATATGCCATCTGTTTGTTGAGTGAGTTGCTTAGGTAGAGTTTCCTAAGTTTGAAGCTGATTAGAGTTAATCAGTGTAGAAAGAGTCCTTGGTAGAGTTACCAAGATGAGCTTGTAGTAGAGTTGTTACTAGCACTAGGAGCCTAGAGGTAGCTAAGATCTAGACTGTAATAAGAAGGTTGATTATAGTGGATTTCTTTGGTGCTTGTGAGGGAAAACTGTGGTTTTTCCCTTCCTGGGTTTCCACATAAAAATCCTTGTGCATTTACTCTTTCTGCACTGTCTATAATTTTCCTGCTCTTTATTGTTTGATTGCCTGTGATTGACGTAGAGGGACCTGGTCCCTTACTGTGTGGTGCAACTCCAAGGGTTCCAACAATAACAACAATAACTATCTAAATACAAATAAATCATTTTTTAAGCTTTGTTGTAAATTTATTCTTATCTTCATCATTTACAACCTACAATTTACCTTCAGGCATAGTATCTTTGTCCATGCGTTCTTTAGGATACTTACAGTCCCAACCAATCTTTATAAACTTTAGCTCTATCAGCTCTCACCTTATTTTTAGCTTATATTGATTTTATTTGATTTTACAGTATTATATCGCATTTTTCTAGGCTGGACAGAGTAAGACCTCTTATTATTTAAACCTCACTAAGAAATTCAATTGTAATTTTTTTGAGTTAAATAATTTCCCGCCCACTATGGGGCTAAGGATAATTATAGTGTTGATTTGACTATTTAACATCTTTACTAACAAAAATTCATAATTTATATGAGATGGTTGAAACATATAATCAAATCAACTTAAATGTCGACCATGTCCAAAACAACCTCGCAGACAGGGAAGTCAATATAATCATTGTAGAAGATGGACAAGGGAGTTCACATACAAGTCATACTCATCATAACAAAACCAATAGTGATAAAAATGTTTCCAAAGCAATATAGACTAATTTTTTGAAACTCTTTGTTATACTAGATTTTTATTGAAAAGTCATAATGAGCTTGCAAGACTAAGCTACCCTAGAACCCAAACACCACTTGTGGAGTCACCTTACCAAGATGGGAGAAACAAACATACCATCTCCTAATAGTAGGGACTAGTCCAAAACCAGAAATACTTGAAGACGCTCGACAATAAGATGAATTGGAATGAAAAAGAATTTTATATCTATATGGACTAGATTCTAGGGGCTCTACTGATCTTGAAAGGCACAAATTCAAGGGGATACTTATAACTACCATTCCCTTTAATTTGGATTCAAGTAAGAAGGTCATATTCAAAGAGATTTCACTTTGACTATGAAGAAAAATGATGATAATAGAGCACATAATAATCTATAGGACTCGGGAGGTCATAATACTTAGAAAGGTAATGCTTCAGGTTTTGGTAGTAGTCAGAATTACTTTTGTGATTTATCTAACCATCAGGATCAGTAAAGTTCCCTCAATGTATTACTAGATTTTTGAGAGTTTACTCTCTCGATGTTTATGCATTGTTAGATACAGGAGCTACCTTATCATTCATGAATTGTTATGTTGCTATGAAATTTAGAAATTTTCCCAAACAACTTCTCGAGCCTTTCACTATTTCCCCTTCTAGTTGGTGAGTCTGTCTCAATTAGCTAAATCAATAGAAGTTGTATTATGTCAATTCTTCACTCGAGGTACCATAATTGATCTATAATAGTTAGACATGGTAGAGTTTGACTCTACTAGGAATGGATTGGTTGTATTCTTATTGTGCTACAATTTATTATAGAACCTGAATTGTGAAATTTCAATTCCTAATGAACCTATCCTAGAATGAAAAGGTTTTTCAGTCGTTCAAAAGGTTATTTCATCTCTCATATTAAGGAAATAAAAAAAATTTCCAAAGGTTGTATCTACTATCTATCTTAGGTTAAAGATTGAAATGTTGAAACCCCTTCTCTTCAACCGATCGCATCGCCATAGTTAATGAGTTTTCTGAGGGCTTTCCTGATGATATTTTGAAAGTTCCTATCAATAGAGAGATATACTTTGGGATAGATTTTCTTTTGGATAATCAACCAATCTCTATTCTTTCATACAGAATAGCTTCTACTAAGTTGAATGAACTTATGAAGTAGTTAAAATATCTTCTTGAAAAAAGATTCATCCGACCTAGTTTATCCCCATAGGGTGCCCTAATTTTTTTGTACGTAATAAAGAAGGTTCCCTTAGGTGTGTATTGACTAATGCCAGTTGAATAAGGTGAAAATCAACAACAAGTATCCGATTTCTAGAACTGATGGCTTGTTTAGCCAACTTTAGGCTTCTACGTTTTTGAAGGAATGAGAAGGAATCTTACCTAGATTTGAGGTAAGATTTCTAGAACTGATGGCTTGTTTCATGATTTTCCGTCAACTTTACCTTAGGTAACCGAGAACTGAGTTTCCCTTTTTTGCAAAACCTCACCACTCCCTTCATTGGAGACACCTTAAGGAACACCCTATCTCCGACCTTAAACTCCAAGTCTCTAGCCTAACATTCACATAAGACTTTTGGCGACTTTGGGTAGCTTTACGCCTATCCCAAATCACCTTCGCCTTCTCTATCGCCTGATAAACCAAATCAGGACCAAACATGTCTGCCTCTCCAAACTCAAACTATCCAATGGGAGATCTACTCCTCCTACGATACAATACCTCAAAAGGAGCCATACAAATACTCAAATGATATCTATTTTTGTAAGCAAACTTGAATAAAAGTAGATGCTTAACCCAATTACCACCATAATCAATCATACAAGCATGAAGTATATCTTCTAAAGTTGAATAGTTCTCTCTACTTGCCCATCTGACTGTAGATGAAAAACAGTACTCTGACTAACCTTAGTCCCCAACCCTTTTTGGAAAGACCACCAAAAGTGAGACGTAAACTGTGTACCACAATCAGAAATAGTCAAAATAGGTACCCTATACAGCTTCAGCATCTCCTCAAGATACAACCGCGCAAAATCCTTCTCTGAAAAAGTAGTCTACAATGGCAAGAAATGCGCAGACTTGGTCATCCTATCACTTGGTCATCCTATCCACGATGAACCAAATTGAATCATATTGATTCAGAGATTGAGGAAGACCGGTAATGAAGTTCATATTCATCACTTCCCACTTTAATTCAGGAAACTCAAGCTCAACCTTAACTTGCTGATACACTATGCACTTGGCCACGAAATTAACCACATCCCTCTTTATCCCATTCCACCAATAGATCTCCTTGAGATCATGATATATCTTAGTCGAGCCGAGATGAATAACATAGTGGGACTCATGCACCTCAACCAAAATCCATTACGATAACTCATCGACATCAGAAACACACAACCTCTCTCCGTACTGTAAATTACCATTACCACTGATCTCAAACACCACTACCTTTTGCTCACCAACATAACTCTTGATCTTTATCAAACAGGATCTAGCACTTACTTCTCCTTTGTCTCCACACCAAGAGACGATCGAACCACTTCTTGCACCATCACACCACCATCCTTAGAGTCCAAGAGACGGACTCCAAGATTAACCAAGCGGTGAATATCCTTCACCAATTCCTACTCGCCTTGCTTCACGTGAGCCAAACTTTCATAGATAACCTGCTAAGAGAATTAATAACCACATTAGCCTTACCTGGGTGGTAGTGAAGACTCATATCCTAATCATTGAGAAGCTCAAGCCACCTCCTCTACCCGAGATTAAACTCTTTCTATTTTAACACGTACTGAAGACTTTTGTGATCAGAAAAGATATCCACATGAACGCCATACAAATAATGCCGCCATATTTTCAAAGCAAACACAACCACCAACAAATCCATATCATGAGTAGGATAATTCCTCTCATGTACCTTTAACTTCCTAGAAGCATAGGCAATCACCTTCCCATGCTGTAAGAAAATACAACCAAGCCCCACCCGAGATGTATCACAATAAACCACAAATCCATAATTGCCCTCCGACAAAGTTAGGATTAGAGCCTAAGTCAACTTATTCTTCAACTTCTCAAAAATCCCTTCACATGAATCCGACTAAGAAAACTTAACCATGTTATGTGTCAACTTAGTCAAAGGAGCAGCTACCAAAGAAAAGATTTCTAGTAACCGCCTATAATACTCAGCCAAACCCTAGAAACTCTAGATATTGAATGGAGTCATGGGCCTAGGCCATATTTTCACCACAACAACCTTTTATGGATCTAAAATTATCCCTTCACTAGAAATAACATGACCCAAGAAAGTCACATCGTTCAACCAGAACTCACACTTAGAGAACTTGGTATACAATTGTTGTTCCTTTAGGGTATGCAACACCACACAGAGGTGATTAACATGATCCATCTCACTCTTTGAATAAACCAAAATGTCATCAATAAACACAATGACATCACCAAGAACTCTTTGTTTATCAAGTCTATAGATGCTGTTGGAGCATCAATCAACCCAATCGACACACCAAGAACTTGCAATGCCCATACCGAGTATGAAAAGCCGTCTTAGGGATATCCACATCCATAATATTAAGCTGATAGTACCCAGACCAAAGATCTATCTTAGAGAAAAACTTGGTACCTTGTAACTGATTAAACAGATCATCTATCCGAGGAAGAGGATACTTGTTCTTAATTATCACCTTGTTCAAATCCCCGTAGTTAATACACATCCAAAGGAAACCATTCTTCTTGAACACAAACAACACTGGCGCACCCCATAGAGAAACACGGGGATGAATAAACCCCTTCTCCAGAAGATCCTTAAGTTTCTCCTTGAGTTTCCTCAACTCAACCGGAGCCATTCTATATGGAGAAATAAAAATTGGACGATTGTACGAAAGAAAATCATTACCAAACTCTATTTCCCTATCCGTAGGAACACCAGGGAGATCACCCAAAAGATATCTAGAAACTCATTAACCACAGAGACCATAGACAAAGAAGGACCTTTCAAGTTAGAATCTTTAACCCGAACCAAGTGATAAAAATAACCCTTAGAGTTTAACCTCTAAGCTTTAAGATAAGAAATAAACCTTCCCCTAAGAGCTAATAAACTACCTTTCTATTCTATAACCGGTTCACTAGGAAACTTAAAGATAACCCTACGGGTCTGACAATTCATAGACGCATAACAAGAATGCAATTAATCCATACCTAAGATTACATTAAAATCTACCATATCCAACTTAAACTGATCCGCTAAGGTTTGCTTGATACTAATAGATACCACACACTCCCTATAGACTCTCTTAGAAATAACTGAGTCACCTACTGGGGTAGAAATAGAAAAAGGATTCGAGATAACTTTTGGATCAAAACCAAAAGATAAAACCACATATGGAGTCACATAAAAAAGAGTAGACCCCATATCAATCAAATAATATACATCATGAGAGAAAAGCTGTAATGTACCCGTAATAAAATTAGGTAATACCTCAAATTCCTATTGGGATGCCAAAACGTACAACCTATTCCAACCAACACTAGAACAAAAAACAGTAACAGAAGCAGATGCCACACAACTAGGTGTAGGTGTAAAAGATAAAGCCACATAAATCTTATTCACCTCCATAACAACCTTATTGACCAGATAATCCTTGAGCTGATAGACTATTTAGTCATACTTGAAGTACTTATCCCTTTCTTCCTTATAATAACCCCAATGAGGATGACCACAAAATCGATGAGGAGGACACGAAGAAATTAACTAACCTTTGATTGCCTACAATTAGGTAGCCTATTCCTAAGAATTGTCACCATCTTGATGACGCCTATCTCTCGATTGCTGTGGGTAAGGAACACTGGAAATAAAGGAGCCAGAACTCCCCTACTTTTTCTGGCACTTGCCACCATCTCTACCACCCTGAGTCTGAGTACCTCCCTGATTAGAAAACCTACTCTACTTTCCCTGCCTATCTCTAAACTCTGCCTATTTTCTCTTCTCATTCTCAACCTATGGAATATGAACAATCAAGCTAGAGATGTTTATATCTTTAATCAATAAGGCAGTTTTTCTCTCCAGAATCAAATATCTATTCAAGCCAGAAGCAAACTTCCTCATTCTTGACCTCATATTAGCCACCAAGTTTGAAGCATACCTAGATAGCTAATGGAAATTAAAAAAATATTTCTTTACAGACATCCTTTCCTACTTGAGGTTCACAAACTCTTCCATCTTTTCTTCCCTCAACTCCTGAGAAAAGAACCAATCCATGAAGGCATTAGAAAAATCCTTCCACAAACCTTGCTATTCCATATCACCTCAATCTCTATCCTACCCCTCATATTACTAATAAGTAACTTCTTTGAGCTGATAAGCTATAAAGTTAACCCTCTCTATATTAGTAGCCTGCATCACCTAAAAGATCTTTCATCTCCTCTAAGAATCCCTATGGATCCTCCTCCACCTTTACCCTAGTAAAATTTAGAGGACCCATCTTCATGAATTGACCAACCCTTATAGCCTTAACAAACAAAGCACCAATCGCATGCCACTCAGCCTGAGTAACAATAATTGGGCAAGGACATAAATAGACTGATGAACTTCTATATTTGTCATATTGCCCTGAGGGAGCTGAGGAGAACTAGCTAGAATAGGAGGAACTCTAGCACCATCAAGAATAGGATGATAAGATCAAATATGTACTCTGAAAGAATTTTCTTGTGTTCCAGATCTAGGAGGCATGATCTAAAAGATGAACAAACAAGGATTAGAGGAGATTCCAGGATTGAGAACTGAAGCTTGAAGATAGAATACCAAAAAAGTAAAGCATTCCTAAATGACTTGCAACCCCTCTCTTATGAGTGTTGTGGTCTTTACACCCCTAAAAGAGACTCTCCTCGACACAGCTTTGTGGACTTTCCAGTTGACCATGAAACTAAAGCTTTGATACCAAATTGACACGACCTAACCCCAATCCTTGTCATAAAGGGAATCCCAAGTTCAACCAGGATAGGGGACCACCTCCTGTTGCCTAATCCAACCACCTATATCTAGCTTTGGATGGGCTAAATTTCAAGCATGTAACAAGATAATGTTATTTTTCTTATTAACACTCTGGGATAGGGTCACAACCGTGGCTGACCCAATCGAGTTCAACTATACCAACGGAACCATAGACCATAAACCAAAGAGAATACAAAACATATTATGAAAATCAATCCCAAAAAGTAACAAGATGGAACAAACAACAATATCATCCAATGATGTCAGCCCATCAGCTTATTCCAATGCTAAGGCCAACACCAATATAGATCTCACCCATACCAACCCACCATAAGTACCACAAAGCCTCTATCTAAAAGTATAATAAATTCGGTTTGGACATGCCCCTAATCATAGCTAAAATCCAATATCCAAAATAAAATAAAAGTTTCTAAAGAAATCTATAACATGAAATGATGCCTTCCGAAAGGATGGAAGCTCACCACTTCAGCCTAAGTATTGATACCTAGTCTTCATGCTAAATATGAGTAGAATAGTCTATTCCTACATAGTATGGGTATACAACCGCTACTAAATGGGGTTAGCAAATGAACGTTAGCATGAATCTCAGGGTAAGGATAAAATAATACAGCCATAAAATAAAGTAAAACCATCCATAATGTATACAACCATACATATATAAGTACCCAAGAAAAAAGACCGAGTTTAGTATGCACTTAAAAACCTTTACCCAAGCTATGTAGCTTTGCTGTCCTAGCCACCTACAAGTAATATGGGTTTAACTCCACCTACTAAAAGGGTCCTAGTGCATGTATCTGCATGACCGGGTAATATCCTATCGGATTACTAGTATATTCCTTAAATATAAAAAATAAAACTCACACGTGGTCATCAAGGACCCCCAGGACCGTCACCTTCCACAACTTATCTACACACCCCGCCATTAATTCCCTATTAAAATCATGTCTAAACAATTCATTTACCATTTATTAACCAAGGCCAATAATGGTGGTATCATCATACCATCGCATTACTTGCAAGGAATATCCATAGCCAAACTATTTAGGTTTAAGAGACCTTAAGTGCCCTTTCTATATACCATATTAAATCCACTTGGGAGAATTCTATGTTCTCCATAAGTATAACCATTTAGAATTTTCAAACCAATTAAACCATGCATAGTTCTTTTACTAAGTTTAAAATATACATGAGTTCCATTAAACAAAGTCAATGCAATGAACATGTCCTTATAAATATTTCATCAAATACCTTGTGGGCATAATATAACCAAAACCAATTCCAAAGACCATTAAACCATTACCATGTAATCCAATTGTCCAAAACCATCATTAACGCATATAAAAGCATAATTAAAACCATAGAAATTCATAACCAATCATTCCCTATCAATACCCCCAATAATAGTTGAAAAACAATAATTATGAAATAGTAAAACCCATGAAATCAATCATATAAACTATGCCTTTTGTTGAAATTACAATGAGGGAAGAGAATCATGCCTTATAATGAAGAATTGATGGAAAGAAATCACCAAATCAAGCCCCAAAGCAATTCGTTAGTTGAAACCTTAGCTTTCTTGCCCCAAAATCTCTTGAGAGAATTATGAGATATTTTGGAATAGTTTCTAAGTGTAAATGAATAGAATAATATGGTAAATAACCTCCTAAATATATTAGAATTTATGGGTCCTAATTAGGGTAGTATGGAAATATCCAAAATGCCCCTACTTAAATTTCTTAAAAACCTATCACAGGGATACGACTGTCCTATATAAGTTGTATCCTTCTATACATTTGGTTTCCACTACTCGTATCCAAGTTTCAACCCTTGGATCAAATACTGTCTAGTATAAGACTCATCCAACCAAGTTGTAACCACAATATATGATCTATACCCATAACCTATATCTTTGGATAAATAAAATACCTGGGAAATTAAACACTGTTTACCATACAAGTCTTGGGCAGGACTCGTACCCTAGCTTATGGCTCATGGTGAGCCACTCATAGTCAGTTCCAACTTAAGTAATACAGTCTAAGATTAAGTTAAGGAACCAAACAACTCGTAACCACCAATATGACTCATACCTCTAAGTTATATTTATTTTAGTGAATAAGTTCATCCTACCAAATAACACTGGTCATAATATAAAAGGATAATACCATTCGTATCCCAGCATACAGCTCATACCCATGAGTCTTATTGGGTTCGAATAATAGATTTCCAGGAAATTTTATAAGGGTCAAAACATAGGATATTTCATCAATATTGGTGAAAAGGTCATCTTGATTCTAGGCCAGCTGGCTCTTCCCCATTGACATGGACTCAGTTCTCTTAGATATCTTTTGAGAAGTATATGCCTTACAGTCTTAGGGATCATTTAAGGGATTATTTTTTAAGGCTAGAGCAGGGCTCCATAACTGTTGTAGAGTATAAGGCTTGATTTTATGAGTTGGCTTGGCATGCTACTTCTATTCTGAATATTGAGTATAAAAGAATTCGTTGCTTTCTTTGGATACTGAGACTTCCTCTTTGCATGTCTATATAGAGTTTGATTACTGTGGGTAGGTCTTTTGCTAATGTTTATGATTATGCTCAAGTTATGGAGGAAATGAATTATGAGGCCCAAGGAGGTATCAATAGGAGGCCACAATATCAGGGTAGCTTTAGTGGGAGTGATGTGACTCGTGATCCAGATAAAGTTGTTCTCATGGTAGGTACTCTCTACATCAGGCGTATCAGCTTCTGGGTTAATTTGGTAGGCCCGTTCAAGCCGCACTTTAGATTATCGATGGAGGTCAGTCTAGTTATAGTGAGCATCATGGTTAGAGTAGTGGTCAACCTTTAAGGGGTTTGTCTTCATGTTATTCTAGCTGTGGTGGTTATTCTGGGTCAGTCATATCTTCTCATTTCAATATAGTGGCTGGGGCTTTATTATAATTGTAGGGATTTTGTCTATTTTTTAAGGGAGTGCCCCAGTCATGGAGTAATGGTTCCTTCATCTTAGAGTGTTCCATCAATTAGGGCAGTACATACCCTAGCTATAGGTGGTGTGCATAGTAGTCAGGATGGCCCTCAAGGTACTCATGAAAGTTCTCAGGAAAATAGGATAGGAGATCGTCAAGATCACAAATCGGTGGTGAGCATGGTCAATTGTATGTCGTACCTTCTATACCTAAGGTTGAGTCTTCGAAATATGTTATCACATGTATGGTCTTGGTGTGCCATCAATCGACTATTACCTTATTTAATCCGAGAACTACCTATGCTTATGTGTTGCATATTATTCCCCATGACTAAAGTTCTCCTAGGACTCCTTATGTGTGTTATTATATGTATCTACTCCTATGGGTGATTGTTTAGCAGATGATCAAATTTATAGATCATATGTTGTGACTGTTCAAGAGTTTGATACACAAATTAATCTTATTATGTTATAGAATGGTGGATTTTGATGTGATTCTTGGCATGGACTAGTTATCCCACTATCATGATGTCTTAGATTGTTCTGCCAAGGCTGTTGTTACTTTATCCATGACCGATGTACCCCTGGTGTGTGGAAGAGAGCTATTAGTCACGAGTGAATGGTGATTATCTCTTATATTAGGGCAAAAAGAATTATTTTTAAGGGTTGTGAAGCTTGTCTCACTTATATTCATGATGTTAGTATGGATAGTCTATCCCTTGACTTTATTTCTATAGTTCGTGAGTTTTCTAATATTTTCCCTACCAATCTACATAGTCTTCCTCCTGAGTGTGATATTGAGTTTGTTATTGATCTTGAATTAGGTACTCGGCCTATTTCTATGGCACCTTACCATATGGATCCCGTCTAGCTTAAGGAGCTAAATTCTTAACTTCAAGATCTTTTTGGTAAGGGTTTAATTAGACCAAGTATGTCTCCTTGAGGATATCCTGTATGGATTCTGAAGAAGAAGGGTGGTTTCATGCGTATGTGTATTGATTATAGGCTTCTTAATAAGGTACAGTGAAGAACAAGTATCCTATGCCATACATTGATGATTTATTTTCCAACTTTAGGGTACAATGGTGTTTCTTAATACTATCTTGAGGTACAATTACCATCAGTTGGGGATTTGAGTTACGGATATCCCAAAGACAACATTTAGGACCCGATAAGGTCATTATTAGTTCCAAGTAATGTCTTTTGGATTTACCAATGCCTCAGCTGAATTTATGGATTTGATGAACCACATTTTCAAGCCTTATTTAAGGAGTAGAGAGAAGTATATGGTACATTTAAAGATTGCGCTCACCGATGATATCCTTGTGTATGTGAGGAGTAGAGAGAAGTATATGCTACATTTAAAGATTGTGCTCTAGACTTTTAGAGATCATAGGATTTTTTTCTAAATTCTCCAAGTATGGGTTTTGTCTTAAGTAGGTGACATTCCTTGGGCATGTGGTGTCTAAGGATGGGATCATGGTACACCTATCGAAGATTGAGGCTATTTGTGATGGGCCAAGTCTATATCTTCGTCTGAGGTTCATAGCTTTATTGGTTTATATGGTTACTATAGATGGTTCATTGATAGTTTTGCTACTATTGCAACACGTATGACTATATTGACTCGGGAAGAGGTTCCTTTCTAATGGTCCGAGGAGTGTGAGTCAATCTTTGGGAAGCTTAAAGATTTATCACTTCAACTTCTATATTGGCTCTTTCTGTTGAGGGTGAGGGATTCACCACATAGGCTTGGATTGTGTGTTGATGTAGTATGGCCGAGTTCTTTCTTATCAATCGAGGCAGTTAAACGTGTACGAGCGCAACTAACCTACTTATGATTTGGAATTGGTGGTGGTAGTTTTTTTGCTTAAGATTTGGAGACATTATCTTTATGACGTATATTGTGATATTTTCATGGATCATCATAGTCTTCAGCATCTTATGAACCAGAAAGACCTTAATTCTAGATAGCATAGATGGATGGAGTTGCTTAAGAATCATGACATCTTCATTTTGTATCATTTGAGCAACGCAAATATGGTAGTGGACACCTTGAGTTGAAAGGCAGTGAGTAAGGGTAGTTTGGCTTCTATCTTAATTTCTTAGAGTTTGTTGACATGGGACATCCAATACTTAGATTACTTGATGGTGTGACCTTATATATCAGATCCTAGGAGGATTCTTTCTAGTATTGAGGCTAGGTCTACCTTATTTGAGTAGATTTATAGTCATCAGTGTAAGGATATAAAACTTTGTACTATCTGTAATGAGGTGTTAAGTGGTTAGTCCAAGAGGGATACCATATATTCTGAGGGTATTTTGATATTTTATAACCATATTTGTGTTTCGAGGGTTGGAGACTTGATTTAGATGTTTCTATGTGAGGCTCACAACTCTAGATATTCTATTCACTCCGGTACAACTAATATGCATAGAGATTTAAGAAAACATTATTAATGGTATGGTATAAAGAGAGATGTGGTACACTTTATGGCTTAATGCCTATGTTGTCAGTAGGTAAAGGCCTAGCATCAAAGATCTGGTGGATTAATTTAGTGGTTGCTCATTCCCCAGTGAAAATAGGAGCAGATTACCATTGACTTTATTAGTGGTTTGTGATGTGCCACGGTTTCATGGCACTTTCGATGCTTAAAACTGGAAAATATGAAAGTAATTAGGTTTGTTTTGGTAGATATGATGTGTTTTTGTGACCATTTTGCAGGGAACTAGGTTTTGGAGATTAACATATAGAAAAGGAGTTAGGATTGTTAGAAAAGCCCATCTATGAGGCTACCTAGATTTTCAGAAAAGCCCATCTAGAACTTATGGGGCGTAGGTAGTTATAATATGTTCCAGAAATGTAAACTTCAGAGAATCCAAAGTTGAATTTCTTGAAACAACCTATGAAGGGTCACCTACGGTACTGTAGGTACCACCTACGGTGTCATAAGTACCATAATAAGTGTCAGAGGGTCAAAATTCAGAGAAGATATTGAAGTGAAAATTTCCTTCACCTATGATTGGCACCTATGGTTTGTAGGTGCCACCTACGACCCCCATGTGGCATCACATATGGCTACCGACCCATATTTCCCATTTTTTTGGTTTAGATTTTTAGGGTTTTTATGTAATTTATAAATACTCTTATGATGTTTTTGAGTTATTTTATGAACTTTTGCACACTCATACTATTCACAAGCATATATTTGATTCGAAGGTTGACTTTTGATCTTGGAATCTCTTTGTTCTTGGTTTTTGGTTGATTGATTAATTCAAGGCTTAGGGTTTTCTTCGTAATTTTTTTGTGAGATATTCATATGTTTTTTTTATTGAATTCCATAGATTGTTTCAAAACTATGAGTAGCTTATTCTCTTATCTAGGGTAGTGGGAACCCTGGAAAAATAACAAAGTAAGGATAGTGTGAGGTTCTTCTAGATTAGTGTTTACACGTGTATTGTAGTTTTCATCTTTTTATTTTCTTTGTTGGTGGTGTCCAACTCCAAGAACCTTCCTGCATTCGAAATCGTCTTGACAAAAGAGATTGAATTAGGAAAAAAAGATTACAATAGTGATTTGAGACTATCAACCCTCATCTAATAACTTGATACCCATAAGGTGATAGTTAAATTGGGATCAAAGATAAGGGTTAGTAAGCCGACACCCTGAGACTCACAAGGTAAAGGATGAGATTACCAACGCATTCACAAGACTGTTGGTAATGCCTAACTTGTCATATTCTGCATTTATGGTGGTGAGTTAGTTAGATTGAGCATGATAAACCTATTGAGTTAGAAAGCCTGAGGGAACACAGTCCTAGTGTCCGTCTCTTATTTTTTACAACCAAAAGCCTTCACAACTTGTAACTTTTTATGATTTACACCAAATTCTTCCTATTTACCTTTCTGCACTTCTGGCTGCTTTAGTAAGTTTGAGAGATAGATTCAACCTATTCCCTGTGGGATCACCCTAACCTAGTTGGGTTACTATACTTTGAAAATGTTTGTATTATATCTTCTTGGAGGGTATAGTTTAAGCGACATTAGCTTTCCTCGTACCTCCCATGGTTCTAATTGTATTTGGGTTATTATGGATCGATTTACTGAATTGACATATTTTATTCCTATTCAGATGTCCTTTAATGTAGAGAGGTTATCCCATATCTATATTTGTGAGATAGTCCGTTTGATGGTATACCTATATCTATTATTTCTAATTGGGGTTCGTTGTTCACTTCTAACTTTTGGAGAGCTTTTCAGGAGGAGTTGGGTACTTAGCTTGATCTTATTACTTCCTTCTATCCTCAGACTAATGGACATTTAAAGAAAACTATTTAGGTTCTCAAGAATATGCTCTAAGCCTCTGTTATGGATTTTAGAGGTCAGTGGGATAAATAGTTAGATTTGTCAGAGTTTACGTATAATAATTTCTATTATTTAAGTACTAAGATGGTGATTTTTGAGGCTTTGTACGATAGGCGATGCGATTCTCTGATTCAGTGGTTTGAGACCTCCGAGATTAAACCCTGTGGTACTGACCTGCTTCAAGAGTCATTGGATAGAGTTGGGGTGATTCAAGAAAGGTTGTGGGCAGCTCTTACTCGGAAAAAGGCTTTTGTAGATCATCGACTTCATGCCTTAAGATTTGGAGTTGCAGACCGGGTATTTCTTTGAGTATCACCTATGAAAGGTGTAATGAGGTTTGGGAGGAAAGGCAAGCTCAACCCAGATATATTGTACTCTTTGAGATTCTTCTCATAGTTTGTAAGGTGGGTTATATGTTTTACTTAGCCCCTAAATTTTGCTGCTGTCCATCCAATTTTCCATGTTTCTATGTTGTGGAAGTACATTCTCGATGCGTCTCATGTGCCTAGATGGGACTCAGTTTATTTGGATAAGCGGTTGACATTTATGGAGGAGGCAGTGCTCATATTAGCCAGTGTTGTCAAAAGGTAGCACACTAGAGAGATTCCAGTAGTTAAGGTTTATTCAAGGCACTATCCAGTATTGGAGGCTACTTGGGAGATTGAGAGTGAGATTAGGACCTAGTATCCGCACATGTTTGAAGCGTCAGGTACAACCTAATTCCTTACTTTTGCAGATGAAAGTTCCTTTAATAGTGGATATTGTAATGACCCTTAAGGTTATTTTCTACATTTTCACTAATTTTTCCTATTAAGATCTTACCTATAGCTGCCCAAAGTCATTTATGACTTGTTGGAGCTGACAGTTTAGTTATCAGGCAGTTTGTTTGGTTTTTAGAGTTAATTCTCTATTTTGAAGTCTTCGTTGGTTAGAATTGGCTACTAGGCAAAAACTTTAGTCAAATGACCTTATGACAATTATAGTAGTTCTAATAGCTTTGGAATATTGATTTTAGGCAAAGTTAACCCTTAGTTTGAGTCCCGAAGCCTCGAACTTATTTCAGCCTATTGGCCGAAAGTTAAGAAAAATAACACATAGGTGTGGGACCCACTTTCATCGAAATAACCTCAGATGAAAATTTTGACTATGCCATTGAGTTTGGAACACCAAAATTTGATATGGTATCATATTTTATTTGCATGTATGGGATTCCAAATGAATCCCGAAGGGTCGATGTAGACTCAAAATAATTCCAAGTCTCAGCTGTTGCTGGTGCATTCACATATACGCTTGTTGGGTCGCTTAAGCAAAGGTTGCTAAAGAGGCCAGTCAGTCGCTTAAGTGATTATGCAAAGGCTTATCAATAGTCACTAAAAGCTATATTTGGTTGCTTGATCTGCTAGCGCTTAAGCAGCCAAATATTTGCTTAAGCAACACTTGGACACCTGGAACACTATAAATTTCCCACTTAGCTTGTTTTCTTCAATTTTTCACAAATTTCAAAGAGTGTAGAAACCTAAAAATTGTGAAAACTTGGGAGAACTTTTGTGGGTAATTCTGGAGTTTTTGTAAGCCCGAATAATGCATTTCTTCTCTTAGTTCTTTGTAAGTTTCCATCAATTTCATTTATTAAATTCTCATAAATTCCCAAAAATCCGTAGAATATTTGTGGGTTGATTGTAGCACTATTTGATATCATAATTCATCCATTCTTGAGGGAAAATATTACATGAGCATAGAGGGACTTGTTGTGGATTTTGAAAGTACGGTTCCACAAGCAGGCCTATTATGACCCTTCAGGTCAATTTTTATATTTTTTCTTATTTTAGTTGTTAGAGCCTTACTATAGCTGCCCCAAGTTATTTATGACTTGTTGGTACTGATAGTTCAATTACGGGAAGTTCATTTATTTTTTTTAGAGCCAATTTCCTGTTTTGATGTCCTCATTGGTTCAAATTGGCTATCAAGAGAAAACTTCAATCAAAAGACCTTATATGAAAATTCTTACTATTTCAAGAACTCCGAAATGTCAATTTTAGCCAGGTGGACCTTCGGTTTGGGTCCTGAGGCACCCGAGCTCATTTTGAGCTATTGGTCAAAAGTTAAGAAAATGGAAAATTGGGTGTAGGACTCATTTTTCATCGGAACAACCGCAGGTAGAAATTTTAATTGTGCCATTAAGTTTGAAATATTAAACTTTATAAGGTAGAATAGTCCATTTGTATATATGGGATCCTGGATAAATCCCAAGGTGTTGGCGGACACTTAGAAATTTCCAAGTCTCAGCTGGTGTTGGTGTACTCACTTACCTAAGCCATTAATCACATTCGTGATCTGGCATTCACCACAAGTGTCATGAAAGAGAGACTGGTGTCATAATAGAGACATCCTTAGTATCGATACTAGAGTCACGTATTTGACTACTGGACATCTCGAAAGCGATTGGCGACCAAGGCTGAGTACCGCGATCACGGTGCTGCTGTCACAGTTATGACTCTTAGATACCTGTGAAGGGTATTAATACCCTATTTTCAGCCCCTTTTTGCCTATTCCTCATCCATTCTCAAGAGACTTAAATCCTAAATATTGGGAAAGCTTAGGGTTATAGCTTGTGGGTTATTTGGGGATCTTGGATAACGATTATTTCGCGATTCTCCTTCAAATATGTGGTAAGATTCCTTCAATTCTATGGTTGATTTTCCCTTTTCTTCCCTAAAATCCCTGAAACTTTATGGCTTGATTATACCACTAATATAGCTCATAATTCACCTATTTTTGATGGAAATGTTCCTTGAGCATATGGGGATGACAAGTTAGTTTTGGAAATAAGATTTTAGTAAACGGTCCCCACATGGGATTTTTACGTATATATGGATCGAAGCATAATAGAGCAATATGGGTATCTTTATTCTCGTGTTGATGAGTAGATTGTGATTTTGATAGCATGACACCTTGCAGAAGCTTCTTGAAAGGGAAAATTAGTGATTTAGCAGATTCTTTGAGCTTTCTTTGTCTTTTAGGTAGACTAGGTTTTTCCCTCTTAATAGATTGAGCTAATTCATAGTATTTTTATGATATTGTACTAGATTTGGGGTGAGTTTTAGGTGTTGTTGATGTGATTGACAATGCGTGGGTTAGTTGGACTATGTAGGCTGTCCGAAGACCATAATTTAGGCATAATTGGCTTAGTTGCTCAAGCTTTAGGTAAAATCTCTATCTTAGGGTTGATTTTGATATAGTTAATATTTAAGAGTGTATTTAGATACGTTAGCCTAGTATGAGGTAGATTTTGCCTTGTAATAGATTTAAGGGATTTAGAGATAGGTTCTTCAACCCACCTTAGGACAAGATTTATGTTAACCATTGCACCCATTTTATATGCTTCTTATATACCTTAAAATTACTTACTGAGGTAATATTGAGGAGATTTTACACTTGATGGTTATGATGGGTTGGTATTGGGAGTTGATGTTTATTGGTACTATGAATATGGTGATATACTTACCGGTTTGAGTCCAGGTATTGCTGATGATATTGATTATATATATAATATTATCGATTCAAGTTTGAATATTATCCATGATGATATATATCTAGTCCAACTATTAATTATAATATTAATCATATACTTACCGATTTAATTTTAGATATTGTTTATGTTATTTATTATATATATATAATTACTGACTTAAGTCTGGATATTGGCCATGATGATGATATATATATGCTCCAATTTGAGTATGGCTATTGATTACAATATTGATGATATATTTATCAGTTCAAGTCCAAGTATCGATTATGATATTGATTATTTAATTATTGATTTGAGTCTGGATATTGATTATGACTATGATGATACATGTACTAGTTTGAGTTCTACAAGAAAGTATGATATTGATAATATGGATGCCGATTCAAGTCCAAAAATGGAAAAATGTTATAGTGTGGTAGGACATGGATGAATTCTAGTTGTGTTATAGAAGTTGGTAAATAATGGTGGTTCGGTTATGCTTTACTTGATTGTACCCTCCAGGCTTATGAGGGCCTGCATTGGGTTATTTACTTTTCTGCACTTATTAGCTTATGAGGGCTAATCTTGTAGTTATAATCACATGTTCCTTATGTTAATGTTCTAATTTATTTATGTATGTAATTATGTACAGTGATGTTAGAGTTATGCTCAGGTTTGCCTCTTTTCCTAACTTAGTTCTGTTATCTTGCATTTTATCATATTTATATCATGGTTTAGCATATTTGTCCAATGATGCTTACTGAGTATCTATTGTTTTGGTACTCATACTACCCTTCTGTACCTTTTTGGTACAGATCTGAGTATGAGTTATTGCCGTTGATTCAAGGATCGTGCTATGGTGGATATTGGAGATAGGGTGACCTTTTGAAGTTAGATTTACCCTATTTTCTTCTATTTATCTATGTTTAGTCTTTTTTTTTTGTGATAGATTTTATTGACTATTCTAGAACTTATGGTGTATTGTAGTAGATCTTGCACTGACTCTACCAGGCCATGAGATGGTTTTCTATAGTATGGCTACCTTTCAGACTATTTCTATTGCCTTACTTATTTATTAATATTATTTAGTTTTCCCTTTTAGGACATTTTCCAACAAGTTAGAATATTGTAAATAACTCCAGGCTATGGTTTTGCTTACCTACTGACATGATTTAGTAGGTGCCATCTTGACTCATAATGACAAATTGGTATCATAGCCTAGCTTTCATCAGTATTGCTGGTACACGAGCAAGTGTCTAGTAGATTCCAACGGATTACAATAATGATGTCTATTTCTTATCTTTAGAAGGCTATAGGACATTCTTAGAAGTTCTTCACTTCTTTTACTCTTTTTATGTTGTGTCTAAGTTGGTTACTAAGACATTCCCTTAGTTTCACTCCTTCGCAGATGGCTAGGACACATGCTACCACTATACGAGATGATAGTCCCGAGACCGAGACTTGGGATCCTGCTGCTGTCCATGGATGACCTAGAGATCATGGATAGCCTCAAGATGTGTCCCTATTTAGGGGATAGGGTAAGGGGCCTTCACTAGAACCTATTCATGCTCCTGAACTAAATGTTCTTCCACCCCAGTTAATGGTGGGCCATGGACCAACCCAGGCTCTATAGGGATTTCTTTTCTCTTTAGTGATCAGGCTTGCTTTGGTTTAGCTTTTGGGGTTGGTTGGTGGTGCACCTCTGATGATGCATAGTCTACAGATAAGAGCAGTATTGAGGCAGGGATACAACCTGTAGCTGCAGCTCCAAAAGTTGAGGTCCTTTATGTGCTGGTAGTTCTCAGCTAGTTGTTACTCAGCTAATAGTTACCTAGCCTGCTATGTATGTTGAGGAGAAAAGGATATTGGGCAAGATTCTTGAGATTGGATCCTCCTAGTTTTTTGGTGCACTGGATGCATAAGAGTTTATGATTGCTTGTGAGGATCGACTTTGTAATTTTTTCCTAGTTGAGACTCGTGTTATGGATTACACTAGTTTTTAGTTGGACATTATAGCTCAACATTAGTGGAGAGGTCATCTTGATTCCAATCTAGTTGGATCCTCTACTTTGACATGGGCTCAATTCTCTGAGATCTTCTTGGAGAAGCACATGCCTCATAACCTTAGGGATTATTTGACAGATCACTTCTCAAGATATGAGTAGGGCTCCATGACTGTTATAGAGTATGAGGCTTATTTTCATGAGTTGTTTAGAAATGCTACTTTTATTCCATCTATTATGTATGATAGGGTTTATTGCTTTGTTTGAGGACTGAGACTTTCTCTTTACATGTCTACTCAGATTTTGGTTTCTACGATTAGGTCTTTTGTTGTGGTTTCTAATCACACTCAGGTGATGAAGGATATGTATCGTGAGGCCCAAGGGTAGCAATAAGAGGCCTCAGTTTTAGGGCAGTTTTAGTCATAGTGGCTCCCAGTTCTGAGGCAGTGGTTCAAAGGGTAGGTACCGTTCGCGTCAGCTGTATCAGCCTTAGAGTCAGTCTAGTAGACCCATTTAGGTAGTGCTCTAAATTATTAACAAAGGTTAGTCTTATGCTTGTGATTGCACTAGTCAAGGTGGTGGTTATTTGTCGAGTTACTTGTCTTCTGGTTATTTTAGCCGTGGTGGTTATTCCAAGTATGCAACATATATGACAAACTATGGTTATGGATCTTATGGTCATTACTTGTTAGAGTACCCTAGTCATAGGGCAATTATTACTGCAGTTCAAAGTGTTCTCTCTATTAGAGAAGTTTATCCCTTAGCTAGAAGTGGTTCACATAGTCATAAAGGTGGTTCTCAAGGTGCTCGAGGAGGTTCTCAGGTAGGTAGGGCAGATGATCGGTTAGGAGCACAGCCAGATGGCGGGCATGGTCAGTTGTATGCAGTACTTGCTAGACTCGAGGTTGAGTCTTTAGATTCTATTATCAAAAGTATGATTCTTGTGTGCCATCAGTTGTCTTTTTGCTTCATTTGATATGGGATCCACTTACTCTTATGTGTCAGCTTATTCTACCTCATGGTTAGAGTATCTTGGGATTCTTTATTTGTGATTTTATATGTATCTAATCCCATAGGTGATTCTTTAGTAGTGGATCGGGTATTCAAATCATGTGTAGTGACTATTAGAGATATTGATACTTATGTTGATCTCATTATATTACTCATGGTAGATTTTGATATGATTCTGGACATGGATTGGTTATCCCACTATCATGCGGTCATCGAATATTTTACCAAGACCGTTACCTTGCCTATGCCCGGCATACCCTTGATTATATGGTAGGGAGCTATTACTTATGAGACGATGGGGATTATTTCATATACGTGTGCAAAGAGACTTATCTTGAGGTGTTCCGAGTCTTATCTCATTTATATTCATAATGTTAGTATAGGAAGTCTGTCGCTTAACTTTATTCCTGTAGTCTGTGAGTTTTTTTTGTTTTCCCTACTGATGTACCTGGCATACCTCTTATGTATGAGATTGAATTTGTTATTGATCTTGAGCTTGGCACTTGACCTATTTCTATGGCACTTTACCATATGGCTCCTGTCGAGCTTAAAAAGCTGAATTCTTACCTTTAAGATCTTCTTAGTAAGGGTTTTATTAGACTGAGTATGTCACCTTGGGGACCACCTATATTATTTGTGAAGAAGAAAGATGGCTCCATACACATATGTATTGATTATAGGCAACTTAATAAGGTGAAAGTGAAGAACTATTATCCTATGCCTTATATAGATGATTTGTTTGACCAGCTTCAGGGTGTAGTAGTGTTTTCTATGATCGATCTGAGGCTTGGTTACCATCAATTAAGGATTTGGGCTAAGGAATTCTAAAGATAGCTTTTAGATCATGTTACAGTCATTACGAGTTCTTAGTGATGTCCTTTGGGTTGACTAATGCCCCAACTGCATTCATGGATATGATTAGCCTAGTGTTCAGACCTTATTTGGATTCTTTCAAGATTGTGTTCATCGATGACATTCTTGTGTATTCAGGGAGTAGAGAGAAGCATGCATAATATTTAAGAATTTTGCTCCAAACCTTAAGAGTTCATGTACTTTTTGCCAAGTTCTCTATGTGTGAGTTTTGTCTTGAGTCGGTGACATTCCTTAGGCATGTGGTGTCTAAGGATAGGATTTTGTAGACCTAACAAAGATTGAGGATATTCATGATTGGGCGAGGCTTACATAATTGGCTGAGGTTCGTAGCTTTATTGGCTTGGCTGGTTATTATAGATGTTTTGTTGAGGGTTTTTCTATAATTTCAGCACCGATGGCTAGATTGACTCAGAAGGAGGTTCCTTGTCATTGGTCCGAGGAATGTGAGTCCAGCTTTATTAAACTCAAGGAGTTCCTTACATCAACTCCTATTTTGTCTTTTTCTATTGAGGGAGAGGGATTCACCGTGTATTGTGATACTTCTAAAGGTATCTTGATATTTGATGACCATATTTGTGTTTTGAGGATTGATGACTTGATTCAGTTGATTCTACATGATGCTCATAGCTCTAGATATTTCATTCATCTAAGTACAACTAATATGTATGATATTGGAGACACCATTATTGGTAGAGTGGCATGAAGAAAGATATGGTGGACTTTGTGCCTCGTTGCCTATGTTATTAGTAGGTGAAGGCTGTGCATTAATGACCTAGTAGATTGATGCAGATGTTGCCCATTACGGAGTGGAAATTGAAACAGATTACCTTGGACTTTGTTAGTGGTTTGTAAAACACCCTGGTTTTTGGTCCTTGGAAATTTCCTAAGTTTTTAGCTTTTTGTTGATCATAAAACTCACCAATGGTGAGGGTATGGTTCAGGTGACCCATCTCGTAGAATGTCTAGTGTTTGTTGGTCAAGTTTTTATTGCAGTTACGATTTGATGGTGATGAGTCATATGTTTAGGGTACGAGTGGTATAGTGAAACTGTATGTTGTCCAGTACCTAGCCTAGGTATTTCTGCCTTGGATATGACTTATGGGTACTACTCGTATGTTTTGGGTACGAGTGGGTTAAGGGGAGTCATATGGTGGACAATGTGTGATGTTCAACCTTCTAATCAAGGTAAAAGTGGAGAGCACCACTCATATGATTGGGTAGGGGTGAGGGGTCCAAACCATACACATCTATGAGAATTTTTACAGTTTAAGTTGGGGGTATTCTGGATATTTCCCCTCTTAACTTCTTTTGACCCAGCAACTTAAAACACTCTTGGAACTTCATTAACCTACTATTCCTAAATCGAACACTCCTAAAACACTCTGAAATCTCTCTCAAGCTCTTGGTTCAAAAAAGGCTAGGGTTTTCTCAAGGTGGTCAATTAAGGCTCTCAAGGGTGGTTTTTCTTGATCTTCTTTGGAATCAAGGCATGATACTCCTTCCTCATTGTTAGTTCAAACTAAAAGTATGTTTTACCTAATGGTTTTCATGGAATAATTGTGATATTATTTTGGGTTTTGAAATATGTGTTGGGGTTTTTGGTTGTTCTTGGTTAGATAATGTTTCCCCATGTTTTTCTTATGGTTTTCATGTTATAATTATGGTTTGAACAGGTGGTTGCTTGGGAATGGTGAATTGTTACTTGGTATTGGTTTTTGAAACTATATTACCTCAACATGTTTGTTAAAATGACTATGAGAATAGTTTTGTCACATAGTTTGACTTCTATTAAAAACTTTGGATTGCATAGTATGATAATGGAACCTAAATTGGTTTGGTTGAATTAAATGATTTGGAAAGACCTTGATGGCCATGGTTTTGATTGATTAAAAATCCTCTGGGGTACATGGGAATCCCCTAAGTGTTGGCTAATGACATTGCTTGCAAGCTATAGTCGGTACGATGATACCACTTCATAATGTCTTGGTAATTAAATTCTAGAATTGGTGGTTGATTATGTGATAAAGGATTTAATTGGGTGATAATGGTAGGGTGTGATAGCTGATCGTGAAAGTGAGTCTGATGGAAAGACACTAAAAACTCCTATTTACAGACATGAGGGTTGGTCATGGTGATAATATACCTGTGGGGTACACAGGAATCCCCTAAGTTATACTTAAATATATGTATTATGTAGGGCGAAGGGTACACAGGAATCCCTGACCCCTATGATATCTCCAATTCATGTGGCTACATATATTGGGGCCCGATCAGGGGTAACAATGGACCCATATAGTTGGTGGGTAGTTTTAGGATGCTCAAGTTGGACAACACACGTTAAAGTTTTAAATGTATGCTAAACTCGATTCCCTTTCCCGGTATGGTATATATGTATATATGTATATGATTGCATATGGTCATTTACTTTGGTTTTGAATAATGACATTATTTTATCCTTATTCCTGAGTTTATGCTAGAGTTCACCGGCTAACCCATCTTTGAGAACTATATTCCCATGTGATGCTGGAACCAACCATACTACTTCTCCTGCTCAGTGATTAGATTCGGGGATAATATTTGTGTTAGACTAAAGTGGTGAGCTTTTATACTTCAGAAGACTCCATTTCATGCTATGGATATCTTTTCATACTTTTGTTTATTTCTTGGACTTTGGTTTTGGCTATATTAAAGGCTTTGTGTCACTACTTTAAGCATGGGCGATGTTGGTATTAGTGTTAGCCTTGGCATTGGTATTGGTATTGGGGCTGACACCATTTGGATGTTTGGTTGGTTATGGTTATGGATTTTACTATTATTTTTCTATTATAATTATTATATCTTGTTATATGTCCAAAATTCATCCGACATAGGTTGCAGGGTAGTTATGGTTGGGTATTGGGGTAGTACCTGGTCCTGATTGGACTTGAGGCATCTGACACGACTAGGCCCTGGTTTGTGTAGTATTAGATTGGTATCAGATCCCTAGGTTCATTTCTCAATTAGAAGTCCACAAAGTCGTATCGATTAGAGTCTCTATTAAGGGTGTATAGAGCGCCATACTCATGAGGGAGATGCTACAAGACATTTAGGAATGTTTCTCTTTCTTTTGTTCTATTTTTAAGCTGTAGATTCTGAGCCCTAAAATCTTCTATGATTCCTATTTGTTCGCATTTCAAATCATGCCTTGATGATCTGAAGTTCACAAAAACTTCTCTATGCTTACAAGGGATAATGTTGATGGGACACACTCTACTCATGGGATCAATATTCAATCTAGTGGTCCAGTTCTTGATTGTCCTCCTAGAATTCCATCGGTTCCCTTTAGTCCATCTTAATCTTCTCAAGATGAAGTGTAGAATGCTGAGTTTCATTAATCTATTCACATGTTAGCACAGTTGGTAGCTACTCAGTCTGAGTGTGGCATTTCTATTACTCCATTTTCTGAGGCCACAAGGGTTTACTAGTTCATGAGGTTGAACCCTTTGACCTTTATGGGTGTTAAGGTTAGGAGGATCCTCAAGGTTTTTTGGATTAGATGGTAAAGATCTTTCATGTTATGCATGCCACGAATGTGGAAGGTGTGGGGTTTTTTTCCTATCAACTGAAAGATGTGGCATACCAATGGTACAAGGAATGGGATCACGCAAGCGGTGATGATATTGATTTATCTCTATGGGAAGATTTTTCTAATGCTTTTCTAGACTGCTTCTTTCCTCAGGAGTTGAGGGAAACAAAAATAGAAGAGTTTGTTAATCTAAAGTAGGGTAAGATATCAGGCAAAGAGTATGACTTGATATTTTACCAGTTATTATGGTATGCTCTAGAGTTGGTTTCTGGTATGAGAGAAAGAATGAGGAAGTTTAATTTTGGTTTGTACTGAGACTTGAATTTAGGAAGTAAAGCTTCCTTACTGATCAAGGACATTGATATCTCCAGGCTGGTTGTGCACATACAACATGTGAAGGAAGAAAAGAAGAAGTAGGCTGAGTTAGAGAAAAGGTAAGAGATGAAGTTTAGGTTCTCTGAGCAGGGTGGTAGCTAACAATAGAATAGCTGGGATGGTGGTAAGTGGCCTAAGAAAAAGTAAGGCAATTCTGGGTATTACTCGACGACTACTGTTCCCTACCCAAAGCCGTTAGGTGATAGGAATTTCTATGGTGGTGACAACCTCAGGGCACAGGGTTCCTAATCTTATGCTAGTGGGGCACAATCAGCTCTATCATATCATCTCTGTGGGTTTTATGGTAGACTGTATCAAGGTTTTAATGATCAAGGGAGGGACAAGTGCTTTAATGGTGGTCAGCCAGGGCATATGCTTAAAAACTGTCCTGTTGGTAAGGTGTCTTTGGGGGAATAATGGTTCCAGTTGCTTTATCATCAGCTCTGGCACCAAAGGGTTCACCATCTAGTTTTATCACTTATAGAAACCATCTTTATGCTCTTACTACTTAATAGGAGTTTGAGGCATTTCTTAATGTCGTGACTTATATGTTGAAACTCTTTTCTCATGATGTATACAGTTTACTTGATCCAGGGTCCACTGTATCATGTGACCCTATTTGTGGCTGTGCATTTTGGTTTTGGTCTTGAGTGTGTTTCAGACTTTTTCTATTTCTACCCCAATAGGTGACTTTATAATTGCTAGAAAAGTTTATAGGGGGTGTGTGGTATCTGTTGGTAGTAAATAAACTGTAGTGGATCTGTTTGAATTAGATATTGTGGATTTTGATGTTATACTGGGGATAAATTGGCTACACTTGTGTTATGCATCTCTAGACCGTCGAACTTATAAGGTTGTCTTTAATTTCCTTAATGATCTTATTATTAAGTGGGAGGGTGGTTCCCTAGATCCTAAAGGGAAGTACATATTATACATTAGAGCTCAGAGGTTGATCTCCAAGGGGTGTCTTTGTCATCTAGTTCGGGTTAAAGATTTTAACTCAGAGGGTCCTTCTTTGCATTATGTCCCTATGGTGAATAAATTTCCTGAGGTCTTCCCTAATGACTTTCATGGAGTTTCTTCTAATAGGGAGATTGAGTTTGGGATTGATCTTGTTTTGGACACTCGTCCAATTTCTATTCCCCCATATAGAATGGCTCCGACTGAGTTAAAGGAACTTAAGGAGAAATTAAAGAATCATTTAGATAAGGGTTTCATCCATTCTATTGTGTCCCCATGGGGTGTACCAATGTTATTCGTGCATAAAAAGGATGGTTACCTTCAGACGTGTATTGATTACCGATAGTTAAATAAGGTGATGGTAAAAAATAAGTATCCTCTTTCAAGGATAGATGATTTGTTTGATCAGTTGCGGGGTGCTAAGTTTTTATTCAAGATTGATCTTCGGTCCAGGTATTATCAGTTAAATATTAGGGAGATGGATATCCCTAAGACTGCTTTTTGTATTCGGTATAGGTATTTTGAGTTTCTAGATATGTCTTTTGGGGTGACCAATGCCCCGACGATATTTATGGAGTTGATGAATAGGGTCTTCCATCAGTTTTTGGATTTGTTCGTCATAGTGTTCATAGATAATATTTTGGTGTACTCTAAGGGTGAGGTGGATTATGCCGGTCACCTCCATGTGGTGTTGCAGACCTTGAAGGAGCATTAGTTGTATGCTAAGTTTTCAAAATGTGAGTTTTGGTTGAATGCTATCACTTTTCTAGGTCATATCATTTCTAGTAAAAGGATTATAGTAGATCTACAAAAGGTTGTAGTGGTTAAGAAATGGCCTAGACCCACGATTACAAGCGATATTCGGAGCTTCTTGGGTATGGCTGGGTACAATAGAAGGTTTAAGGAAAGTTTTTCAACTATAAATGCCCTATTGACTAAATTGACTCATAAGAAGGTAAAGTTCTTATGGTCTGATTCTTCTGAGGGGAGTTTCGAAAGGCTAAAGGATAAGATAACTTTAGCTCCTTTTGACTTTGACCATAGGCATGGATAGATTTGTGGTCTATTATGATGCTTCTCGTTTTGGGCTTGGTTGTGTTCTGATATAACATGGGAATGTGATAGCTCATTCTTCCAGATAGTTGAAGGTGCATGAGAGAAATTATCCAACTCATGATTTGGAATTGTTAGCTGTGGTGTTTGCATTGAAAATCTAGCATTACTATTTGTATAGGGTGCATGTGTAAATATTTTCTAACCATAAGAGCCTACAGTATGTATTTACTCAAAAAGAGTTTAACCTTAGGTAAAGGAGATAGCTTGAGCTACTCAAGAATTATGACATGAGTCTTTTATACCATCCAGGTATAACTAATGTGGTTGCTGATGCTCTTAGCAGGTTATCTATGGGGAGTCTAGCTCATTTGTATAAGGAGAAGCGGGAGTTGGTGAAGGACATTCACCATTTAGATAACCTTGAGTTTGTCTCTTGGACACTGAAGATGGTGGTATGGTCATTCAGAAAGTAGAGTAGTCGTCTCTTGGTGCTGAAATTAAGGAGAAACAAGTGTTTGATCCTGTATTAATGAGGATCAAGGGTTATGTTAGCTGGTAGAAGGGGATGGACTTTAAGATTAGTGGTGATGGTATCTTACAGTACCAAGGGAGTTTATGTGTTCCCAACATCGATGGTTTATGAGAAAGGATCTTGGCTAAGGCGCACGAGTCACGCAATGTTGTTCATCCTAGTTTGACAAAAATGTATCATGACCTTAAGAAGATGTATTAGTGGAATAATATGAAGAAGGATGTGGAAAATTTTGTGGCCAAGTGTATATTGTGTCAACAAGTGAAGGTTGAGCACATGAGGCTCGGAGGATTGTGTCAAGAAATTAAGTTTGCTAGAGTGGAAGTGATCAACATTGATTTTGTTACCAGTCTTTCTCAGTCTAAGAATCAATTTTATTTGGTTTGGGTCATTATGGATAGGATGATAAAGTTGGCTCACTTTTTTCCAGCGAGAACCAACTTCTCGGCTTAGAATTATGTGAGGTTGTATCTCCATGAGATTGTAAAGTTGCATGGGGTGCCTGTACAATTCTTATCTCTTTTTTGGTGGTTATTTTAGAAAGGTTTAGGGACTAAGGTTAGTCTGAGTAATGCTTTTCACCAGTAGTCAGATCGGCAAGCAGAAAGAACTATTCAGACATTAGAGGATATACTTCATGCTTGCGTGATTAGCTATGGTGGTAGTTGGGTTGAGCACTTACCTCTTGTTGATTTTGCTTATAACAATAGCTACAACTCTAGCATTGTAATGGCTCCATTTAAAGTATTGTATGGTAGGAGATGTAGGTCTTCTATTGGGTGGTTCGATCTTGGTGGCGACTATGATTGGCTCGAATTTGGTTCACCAATCTATGGAAAAGGTGAAGGTGATTCGGGATAGACTTAAGGCTTCCCAAAGTTGCCAAAAGTTCTACGTGGATGTGATGCGAAGAGAGTTAGAGTTTGAGGTTAGGGATAGGGTGAAGGTGTCTCCCATAAAGAAAATGATACAGTTTGGTAAGAAGGGGAAGCTTAGTCCTTGGTATGTTGGTACTTTCTTGGTTTTAAAGAGGGTTGACAATGTTGTTTATGAGTTGGAGTTTCCTTCTAGCTTGAGCTCCATTCACCCGGTGTTCCATGTTTCTATGTTGAAAAAGTGTATAAGTGATCCATCTCAAATTTTGCCTATCAAGGATATTGGTTTTTCAGATTCTTTGTCTTATGAGGAGGTTCTAGTTGACATTTTGGATTGGCATATTCGTTGGTTGCAGACCAAGGATGTGGCCTCGGTAAATGTTCTATGGAGGAACCACAATGTTGAAGATTCTACTTGGGAGGCTGAAGAGGACATGAAGTTCAAGTATCCGTTCATGTTTTCTGCTCTAGAAATTTGTGCGGAAGGTATGTGTTCTTCATCATACTTTTGTTTTTAACATAGTTAAAGGTCAGAGTTGAGGTGTTGGGTGTTAATCATGCTTGTACTACTTTGTTCCATCATTTGAGGATGCATGATCCAAGTATGGGAGAATTAAAACACCCTGGGTTTTGGCCCTTGGAAATTTCTAGAGTTTTAAGCTTCCTGTTGATCATACGACTCACCATACGAGTTGTATGGTAAGGGTACAGGCCAGGAGACCCATCTCGTAGGATGTCCAGTGTTTGGTGGTTAAGTTTTTGTTATGGTTATGATTTGATCGTGCTGAGTTGTATGTTTAGGGTATGAGTGGTACAACAAAACCATATGTTGTCCAGTGTCTCGCCTAGGTGTTTCTGTTTAGGATATGACTTATGGGTACTACTCGTATGTTATGGGTATGAGTGGGGCAAGGGGATTCGTATGATGGATAGTATGTGATGTCCAACTCTCTGATCACGGTACGAGTAGAGGGTACCACTCGTATGATTGGGTACAGGTGAGGGGTCCAAATCGTACCTACCCGCGAGAATGTTTACAGTTTAAGTTGGGGGTACTTTGGATGTTTCCTCTCTTAACTTCTTTTGACCCCACGACTTAAAACACTCTTGGGACTTTATTAAGGTACTATTCCCAAATCAAACACTCTTAAATCTCTCTCAAGCTCTTGGTTCAAAAAGAGGCAAGGGTTTCCTAAGAGTGGTAAATTAAGGCTCTCAAGGGTGGTTTTCTCCATCTTTTTTGGCATCTAAGGCATGTTACTCCCCTCTCATTATAGTTCAAACTAAAAGCATGTTTTACCTAATGGTTTTTATGGCATAATTGTGATATTTTTTTGGATTTTGAAATATGTGTTGGGGGTTTTGGTTGGGTAATGTTTTCCCATGTTTTTCTTATGGTATTCATGTTATAATTGTGGTTTCCATGGAAATGGTAAATTAGTACTTGGTTTTGGTTTTGGAAACTATATGCCCTCAACATATTTGTTAAAATGCCCATTGAAAACTTTGCATTGCATAATATGGTAATGGAACCTAAATTGGTTTGATTGAATTAAATGATTTGGAAAGGCCTTGGTGGCCATAGTTTTGATTTATTGGAAATCTTATAGGGTACATGGGAATCCCCTAAGTGTTGGCCAATGACAATGCTTGCAAGCTATAGTCGGTATGACGATACCACTTCATAATGCCTTGGTAATTAAATTCTTGAATTGATGGTTTGATTGTTTGCTAAAAGTTTTAATTGGGCAATAATGGCGGGGTGTAATAACTGAACGTGAAGGTGTGAGTCCGATAGGCGGACACTGGAAACTCATGTTTTTCGACATGAGGTTTGTTCATAGTGACCATATACTTGTGGGGTACATGAGAATCCCCTAAGTTATACTTGTATATATGTATCATAAAAGGTGAAGGGGATGCGAGAATCCCCAGCCCCTATGATATCTCCGATTCGTGTGGCTACACGCACTGGGGTGCATTTAGGGGGTAACACTGGGCTCATATAGACCATGGGTGGGTTTAGAAAGGTTAACCTACACAGCCCAGGTTAAAGTTTTAAATACATGCTAAATTCGGTTCCCTTTCCTGGCATGGTATATATGTATATATGTATGTGATTACATATGGTTATTTACTTTGGTTTCTAATGATGGCATTATTTTATCCTTATTTTTGAGTTCATTCTAGCGTTCACCCGCTAACCCATCTTTGGGAACTGTTCCCTAAGCGATGTAGGAATCAATCATATTACTCTTCCTGCTCAATGATTGGATTCAAGGACAACATTTATGTCAGACTAAAGTGGTTAGATTCTATACTTTGGGAGGTACCATTTCATGCTATGGATATCTTTTCATACTTTTGTTTATTTTTTGGTCTTTGGTTTTGTCTATGGTTGGGGACATATCCCAATCGGATGTTCTTTGTTTTTGGTTAGATGCTTTGTGTGACTACTTTGGGCATGGGCATTATCGATATTAGTGTTTTCTTTCGCATTGGTATTGGTATTAGGGGTGACACCTATTAGATGTTTGGTTTGTTATGGTTATGGATTTTACTATTGTCTTTCAATAATAACTGTTCCATCTTATTATAGGTGCGAAATTCATCTGACATAGGTTGGAGGGAGGTTATGGTTGGTTATTGGGGGTGGTCTCCATTCTTAGTTTGACTTGAGGCATTTAACACAACTAGGCCATTATTCAGGTCGTGTCAGTTTGCCTCGCACTTCCTGTGGTTCCAATTGTATTTGATTCATTATGGATGCATTTTATTTCTATTTAGATGTCCTTCAGTACCGAGAAGTTAACCCGTATCTACATTTGTGAGATAGTCCGATTGCATGGTATGCCTATATCTATCATATCAGATCGGGGTTCTGTGTTCACTTTTAGCTTTTGGAGATCTTTCTAGGAGGAGTTTGGTACTTAGGTGGACCTTAGTACAACCTTTTATCCGTAGAAAGATGGCTACGCGGAATAGATTATTCAAGTTCTCAAGGATATGCTCTGAGTCTGTATTATGGATTTTAGAGGTCAGTGGGAGCAGCACTTAGCCATGGCAGAGTTAACATATAATAACAATTATCATTTAAGGTTTTATATGGTAGGCAATGTTTTTCCCCAATGGGATAGTTTCAGACTTCTGAGGTTAGACCCCATGGCACTTACTTTCTTCAGGAGTCATTAGATAGAGTGAGGGCAATTTAGGATAGGTTGAGAGTAGCTCAGAGTAGGAAGAAGGCTTATGAAGATTATAGACTTTGTGCCTTGAGATTTGGAGTTGGTGATCGGCTATTCCTTCATGTGTCGCTCATGAAGTGTGTGATAATGTTCAGGAGAAAGGGCAAGCTCAACCCCAAATATATTGGACCCTTCGAGATTCTTCACACAGTTAGTGAGGTGTCTTATGAGTTAGTCTTACCCTCAGATTTTGCTATTGTTTATCTAATTTTCCATGTTTCTGTGTTGAGGCAATATATTCCTGATTCCTCTTGTGTGATTAGATGGGATTCAGTTCAGTTGGATGAGCGATTGAACTTTGTGGAGGAGCCTATGCTTATTTTGGCTAGTGATGATAGGCAGTTGCGCACTCAAAAGATGCCTGTACTTAAGGTTCAGTGGAGGCACTACGTAGTGGATGAAGATACTTAGGAGATCAAGAGTGAGATATGAACCCAATATCCTCACTTGTTTGAGACTTTAGGTACATTCTAATCCTTTACTTTCACGGACAAAAGTCCTTTTAGTAGTGGATATTATAATGACCCTTTAGAACATTTCCCTTATTTCCTCTTATTTTCGCCATTAGAGACTTCTTGTAGCTGCCCCAAGTCATTTATGACTTGCTAGGACTGATGGTCTAGTTACCAGATATTTCATTTGTTTTTAGAGCGAATTCCCTATTTTGAAGTCCTCGCTGGTTCAAATTAGCTATCGGGTGAACACTTTAGTTAAACAACCTCGTATGATAATTCAAACTATTTCAACAACTCCAGAATGTCGATTTTAGGCTAGGTGGACTTTTTGGTTTGGGGCTCGAGGCCCCCGAGCTCATTTTGAGCTATTGGTAGGAAGTTAAGAAAATGGAAAGTTGGGTGTGGGACCCACTTTTTATTAAAACGACCTTAGATGGAAATTTTGACTGTGCCATTGAGTTCAGAACATCGAATTTGATAGGTAGCATAGTCCATTTATGTATATGGGATTCCAAATGAATCCCGAGGGGTTGGCGGAGAAGTTTTAGCTCGTACTAGTGCACTTGGTAACCACAAGCTATTGATTGCGTCCGTGATATGGCAGTCCCTGTAAGTGTCACCAAAGCAATGTTGGCACCGCGGCAGCGACATCCGCCCAGCCTCGGTACCTGAGTTCATATATGCGATTGCTGGTCATTGCGAAAGCGAATGGCGACCAGGGCTGGGTATTGCAATCATGGTGCTACTGTCGTGATTGTGACTCTTGAATACCTAGGAAGGGAATAAATACCATGTTTTCAATCCTTTTTTTCCCATTTCTCATCCATTCTCAAGAGACTTTAATCGTAAATATTGGGAAAGTTTAGGATTAGAGCTTGTGGGTTATTTGGGGAGCTTGGGTAATGATTATTTCACGATTTTCCTTCAAATTTGTGGTAAGATTCCCATCTATTCTATGGTTGATTTTCCCTTTTCTTTCCTAAAATATTTAAAACTTGGTGGCTTGATTATAGCACCAATATAACTCGGAATTTACCCATTTTAAGGGTAAATATTCCTTGAGCATATGGGGATGTCGAGTTGGTTTTAGAAATGCAATTTTCATATACGAGCCCCACATAGGATTTTTACATATTTTTGGAACCAAAGCACAATAGTGCAATATAGGTACCATTGTTCTCGTGTTGATGAGTTGGTTGTGATTTTGATGGCGTGGCACCTTACGGAAGCACCTCAAAAGGAAAAATCATTTATGTAACGGACTCTTTGAGCTTTCTTCGATGCCAGGTAGGCTATTTTTTTCCTTCTTAATATATTAAGCTAATGCATTGTATGTTTATGATATTGTGTTAGATTTTCGATGGGTTTTAGGTGTTGGTGATGTGACTGACAATGCTTGGGTTAGTTGGACCATTTAGGCTATCCAAAGACCGTAATTTAGGCATAATTGGCTTATTTCCTCAAGCTTTTGGTAAAATCTCTATCTTAGGGTTGATTTTGGTGTATTTAACATCTAAGATTGAATTTAGATACCTTAGCCTAGTATGGGGTAGAATTCGCCTTATAATGGATTTTAGGGATTTAGAAGTGGGGTTTTCGACCCATCTTAGGCCAAGATTATTGTTGACCCTTGTACCCTTTTGTATGTTAGTTATATCCCTTGAAATTGCTTACTAAGGTAATATTAAGGAGATTTGGTACTTTTTGGTTATGATGGGTTGGAATTGGGAGTTGATAGTTATATATATGTACCGTTTCGAGTCCAGCTTTTGAATACAACATAGATGATATACTTACTAGATTGAGTTCGGTTATTGTTTATGATATTGATTATATATATAAAATTACTGGTTCATTCCTACAGAAGATTAAGGAAGCAATCATTGTTTAGAGCAACAAATCACTAAAAATAATGGCTGAATAAGTGGTGGCAAACCTACCACCGGCTCCAGTTGCACTCACAAAATGGTAACTCCATTCAGCGGTAATATAACATCTAAAAAAGTCTATTTTATTGAAAAATAAATTTTAATTAATTAATTTCAAAAACTTTAAAGGAAAATTCTCAAAATTAATGTGAAACAAAGATTCACCACTTAATTTTATTATAGGAATATTGACCATGATGATGACATATATATGTACCGGTTTAAGTCCATCCATTAATTACAATATTGATGATATATTTATTGATTCGAGTTGGGGTATTGATTATGATGTTGATTATATAATTACCCATTTGAATTCAAATATTGATTATGACTATGATGATACATGTACCGATTCAAGTCTGACAAGGAAGTATGATATTGATAATATGGATATCCGTTCAAGTCCAGAAATGTGAAAGTATTATAGTATGAAAGGACTTGCATGGATTCTAGTTGTCTCATAGAAGTTGGTAAATGATGGTGGTTCAGTTATGCTTTACTTGATTGCACCCTCCACGCTTATGGGGGACTGCATTGGGTTATTTACTTTTCTGCACTTATTGGCTTATGGTGACCAATCTTCTAGTTATAATCCCATATTCCTTATGTTATTGTTCTAATTTATTTATGTATGTAATTGTGTATAGTGATGTTGGATTTATGCTTAGGTTTTCCCCTTTTCTTGACTAAGTTATGTTATATTGCATTTTATCGTATTTATATCATGGTTTAGCTCAGTCGGTCGATGATTCCCACTGAGTACCTACAATTTTGGTACACTTCTATACCTTTTTGGTGTAGGTATAAGTACGAGTTGCTACGGTTGATTCAGGGATCGTGCTGTGGTGGATTTCGGAGATTGGGTGAGCTCTTGGGGTCGAAGTTGCCCCATTTCTTTCTATTTATCTATGTATAGTCTTTTTTTTTTGAGACAGAATTTATTGACTATTCTAGAACTTACGGTGTGTTGTAGTAGCTCTTGTACTGACTCTACCAGGTCATGGGATGATTTTCTATAGTATGATTACCTTTTTGACTATTTCTATTGCCTTGCTTATTTATGAATTGTATTGTATATTTCTCCCCTTTGGGGCATTTTCCACCCAGTTTGCTCATTGAAATAGCTCCAAGATATGTTCAGCTTACCTATTAGTGGGATTTAGTAGGTGTTATCATGACTCGTAAATTGGGTCATAATAGGGCCTTACATGAGATTTTTACGTAATTTTGGACCCGAAGCACAATAGTGAAATATGAGTATCATTGTTCTCATTTTGATAAGTAGTTTATGATTTTGATTGTGTGACATCTTGCGAAAGCTTCTTGAAAGGGGAAATCATTGGTTTAGCGGATTCTTCAGGCTTTTATTTGGTGTCCATGTAGGATAGGTTTACCTTCCTTATAGATTGAGCTATTTCGTAGTAAATTTTTGATATTATGTTAAAGTATAATGGTATAATTAGTGTTATTTGGATTGTTTAGCCCATTAAGGAATCATAAATTAGGTATAACTGAATTATTTAGTCCTGTTTAGGTAAACTTGCTAGCTTAGGGCTAATTATAGCTTATTTAAAATCTAGAAGCAAATTTAGATACCTTAGCTTAGTCTGAGGTTCAATTTGCCTTAGAAGGATTTTGGGGATAAGAAGTGGGCCTTTCCGGGCCAGCTCAGGCTAAGATTTGTGTAAGCTCTTGTAGACTTCTACACGCAGGTTATATCCTTTTAAAATGCTTATTTTGAACGTTGAAGAGTTTAGATACATGATGTTTTTGATAGTTTGGTATTTTGGAGTAGGTGCAAATTTTGAGCAAAACTTGATTGATATTGAGTTTTGATTTAAGTCCGACAATTGATGTTGATATTAATGACACGAGTCTCGGTTCAAGTCTGGAAAATGATAATGACGTTGATGATGTTGAGTTTTACTTTGAGTTTGGCACTAAGATTTTATTTATGATATGATACGATATGGATGGATTCATGGTTATGGCTTGATATTCAGTAAATTTATGGAGCTTCAATTATTTACTTTCCTCTGATTACACCCTTTAGGCATATGGAGCCCATATTAGGTTATTTACTTTCCGCACTTACTAGCTTATAGAGGTCAGTCTTGTAGTATTAATTATGCTTTCTTTCATATTATATCTATTTCGATTATCTACTTACAGTGTTGGAGCTTATTTTCAGGTTTTCCTTTTTACCTGACTTAGCTTATTTATCTTGCATCCTATCATATCTATATCATGATTTACCTTAGTTGACCGATAATTCCTACTGAGCACCTATGGTTCTTGTAATCATAATACACTTCTATACCTTCTTAGTGTAGATTTGAGTACTGGTGGCTGCCGTTGACATGAAGATTGTGCTGAGTTCATTTCGCAGATAAGGTAAGTTCTTAGAGTTAGAGTTTCCCTTTTCCCTTGTATTATATATGTCTTGTCTTTCACTATTCGAGACAAATTTGGATTTGAATATTTTGGTGCCCATGTTCCTTTAATAGTAGCTCTTGTACCGACGCTACTAGGTCGTGGGATGGTTATTTATATTTATTCCGTCTTTCATACTATCATTACTACCTTATATTCTTATAAGTCTTAAATTTTTGATTTCCATCTTTCAGGCCATTTTATTGCTTCAGGCTACTGTTTAGCTTACCTACCGGCAGGATAAAGTAGGTGCCATCATGACTTATAAATTGAGTCATGACAAATTATGTGCTAAGACTCATGTTTAGGTGGTTTATAGTCCAATTGAATCAATACAAGAGTTAAAACGGTAAGGGAGGGTTTGACAAGATAACTAGTTAAATCGACCTAAGTTATGCTTGTTCTTGTATAGTTTTGTTAAGTTTTGTGTATTACATGCTGTAACGCTTATGATGAGTTTTTGTATAAGTTTGTTGGAGCTGATTTAGATGATAAATAAAGCCTCACATAAGCCATAATGGGTGAACAAACAAGGATCAAGCTTGGTGTGAAAAATGGATTTGGAAGTGCACAAATGAAGCTCTTCAAACTAGAGAATATGAGGATTGAACCCCAAAACTCATAAGATTGAGACGTGATGCAATCAAAGTCATTGATCAAAGTTAAATAGCATGTTTGGAAGAGTTTGGACCACCAAAATAATAGCTTACCCCAATTTGGACATGCCACGAAGTCAAGGAATAAAAGAAACAAAGTTGGAACAAGTTTGGTCAACAAACAATGGGCTGCCAAGTTAGCAGCGCCTGCCACGTAGGCTAGGCTCAGTGCAAAGAGAATGATATGAAGGATAGGCATTGAAATAAAGGTGTGTCACTCTTTAAAGACTCATGGTATTAAATTTACATGACCTAGGGTTTTGCAGGAACAACTTTTCCTACACTATAAATAGGAACATTTAGATTATATTCTAAACATTCTTGAATGACTTAGAAGAGAAAAATACACGAGGGAGGCTCCAAATAGGGTTTTTATTCTTCTCTTTTCATTACTTAATTCTTGTAGGAATTATATTAATTTGGTGATTGTAAAGTAGATTATGAGTGTCTTAACACACTCTTTCTAGGGGCTGAGGCTTTGAACAAGATTACTTAGCATACAGTTAAGTTGGTTTAAAGTTGATTATCATATTCAATTGTTTATATGCTCTTGTATTACAATTATATTGATTCACGACCTTTAGAATACATCTATATTTCTATGGTGAACCTTGAAGGAGTAACATTAGTTTGAAACGTGGAACATATAGAATGAATTCTTGTCTTTTAGATGAATTAAAGATAGGATCCGCGATTAGGATAGGAATATACCTAATTAGCCCTATTTGGTTCAAATACAGGATGAAACACAAATTCATTTGAATTAGTTCTCATATCCCCGCTAAATGATGTAGTTTTGGAGATAATTTAGATAGACAATTAGAAGCTCGGAAGACCATAATCATGTTATCAACCCTATGAATCAACAACCAAGATAGTTAACTTAACTATTGAGTTTGTATAGCCTTCTAGGATTGTTCAAGATGCCTTGACCTTGGATTCCTCCTTATTATTTTTTCAAACACTATATTCTCATTTTTGTTTATTGGTACATTTTAATTCTTCAAAACTCAATCTCTCTTTTGGTTATACAATGCACTTGCCTAACTTTAATATTTATACTTAAGTTGGATAGATTGCTAAACATCAAGTCCCTGTAGGATCGATATTCAGATCAAAAGGGCCACTTTATTACTTCACGACCATGTATACTTTTGTGTACAATTAGACATAGAAACTAGAACTCAAATAAATCTTAGAAAACACTATTAAATGCAGTAAAAGAGAGGGTGGGTGAATTACACCTTTTTCAATCAGAGAGTTAACTTCCTTCGATAGATAGCCAACTATGTATTGCAGTTATAAAAACTTCAGAAAATAAAGTGCTGAAGGTAAATAACATCCAATATTTTATACTAGTTGGGATCTCTAATAGGTTTTACTCCAGTCTCCTTGTGTTGCAAGGGATTCTACTAGTTCTTTGTGTATAAAATAATAGTACAAGATTGAGTAAAGATTTTTGGCAATGATTCACTCTTTATTTCTTTCTCACTTTGATACAAAGACTCACCAGCTATGTGTTTCTATCCTCTCTCTTTAAGTACACAGTAAACTGTTAAGAGAATACTATGCTTGAATAATATAGAGCAAATAACTAGAGATGATTGAGATAAGTGTATGTCTCTTTCATAGTTTTCCATTGCTTAAATAGTAGTGATTGGACTACTTCTAGCCATTTGAAAATATTAGGCAAACCAAGAGATTTTCTCCTTGGAAATGGGATATAAGAATCCTATTTCCAAGAATAAAATGGATCATATTGTTGATACCTACTACCTTAAAATTCTTTCCGTAGAAATAGTCTCACAATTAATAATATATCAAGATTTGGTACTTCTTTCCATAGATGCAAGCTTGTGATAATTACTGAAAGAGGAGACATATTCCTTTCCTTTTTCTCTTGATTCTAGGGTGTCTTCCTTTTTGATTTATAGATAATCTTGGTTTTTGATTGTGGCGAAGAATCTTTGATTTCCTTTCAATATGTACCTGCATGGAAGTCATACATTAAAATATCGCATTATCAATCTCCCCCTTTTTGATGGATGACAATACATAAGTGAATAATTTAGTCGACTTGCCTTTTTACGTGCTCCCCCTATTTAACTGCATAGTTGACTCACCTTGAGTTGTTGCATTGTTGCATTGTTGACTAGGATATTGTAGCTTATAGATTATTCTCCCCCTTTTACATCAATCTGAAAGGAAGAAAACACGAGAGAAAAGACAATATCCATAATAGAAATAACAAAAAACAAAGCATTAGGAGCTTATTCCCAGATACAACCCCAAAATAAACATCATAACATATATTCAAGGACCAGCAGGCGGGATTTCCATGATGGTAAAAAATCATGGCCAAGGTCTGAGTAGTAGAATTCTTTAGATTTGTGGACTGGGTGGTGATCACTGTGGAGAGCGAGTTAGTGGCGATTTGAATTTTGGCATCTATCTTGGTTGCTTCCTTGATTACCAGATTCAAATGTAGCCTAACAAAAATGACATCTATTATTGTTTCCTTGCTGACAACTTTAATTTTGTCGAGATAAAAGTGCGAGTCAAGGAGAAGATCTTTGATGGCATTCGAATTCAGGTCAATCTCAGTCAGGAGAATAGTTATGTTAAGAGAAGAGGAGCGGGGAAGAGGAGATGAGGAAGACTTAGACTTAGGAGAGGGGGAGTTCTAGTAGAGCCACATTAAATCTTAGAAAGCCATATATCATCAATAAATACAGAACCCATACTAAAAAAAGCTTTAGACTTTTAGAATTTCTTGATCACAATGAAGGGAATGAACACCAGAGAGATATTGCTGGCTTCCAAAATATGAGAGATAATTAGCCCATATAGGAGGCTAGAAGGGTCAAGATATGCTTCAATTATATGATTGGTGATAAAGGATAAGAGATTTGTCTTACACTGAGAGACAAGATAGTATGTAAGCAAAGTATATTACTGAGATAGAGTAGAGAGAGAGCCAACACAAGGAAGAGAGAAAATAGCTACAATGCGAGCGATACCATGAATTTCAAATGATAGAAACTTTAGACTAAGAGCAGATGGCAAGGATTCAGAGTTTTCAAGAGCAATAGATGTCTTAGCTCGTTCAAAGGAGACACCAAAATTAGAGGGCCAAGGATTTTTGGATGAGGTAGAGAAACTAGAGTAATTAATATCAAATAGAGCGTCAAACATAGGACAACTAGTGTAAAGATGCTTACTAATTTCTAGGGTTTCAAACTCACCAGTATGCATAGAACGAAGGTTATCATAGAATAATCTGATAAGAGGTTCATGTGCAACCTTAGGAGTATTAGAAAAGATATTAGCCTACCCTTGAAAATCAAACAGGGGTTTTACGTGACAATGTAAAGACTTCAAAAGATCTAGATATACATTTCTACCATGAACCATATGAAGTTCCTTAATTGAGTGAAAAAGGTTTTATTTGTAGGTCTCCAAAAGCCAGTATTTACTTTAAGAGAACTATTAAAGTCGAATTTTACCTTTTCTTACAACTTTCAGAGACATCATAAGCAGAAGAGAACTTACCCAAATATGAACTAGAGGAATCAGACATGGGTAAAGGGTTTTTGTCGAGGACATCAGAGTCAAGTGGAATAAGTAAAGATGCCTTTCTTTTTTCCTTTAAAACAAGAAATTTTTTGACTATCAGAAGAGAGAGTTTTAGAGTGGTTAGCCATGAGTGAAGGAGAAATAGTGAAAAGGTTAGAATATTTAAGAGAAATATACAATACAAGAAATGAGAAGTTGAAGGAAGAAGTTGCCTAGGAAAACCAAGAGATGTTATAATTACTTCCCATACATCCAATCAGTGTAAGGCAGCAAAATCGGAGAAGCATGTAAAGGTGCATACATCAATAATCTCAAGCATTAACTAAAGACACTTTTACACATCTTGGAAAAAGGAAAGAAATCAGTTCAAAAGTTTCTGTAATAATACTAAGGGATTTTGTGAGGTTTGGAAAAAATATCTTCTAATTGAAATTTAGTACTGACAAAAGATATATCAATATCACCCTTTAAAACATCATGCACAAGATTTTTAGACAAACAAATGGCACAAAATGTTTTCACATGTTTAACGAAATTATTATAATAAAAAAATTTATGCACAACATAAGCTAATAGAGATATATTAAGACTCAATAGTGGAGAGAGAAACACAATTTTGTTTCTTACTACTCTACAATGTGAGAGATTTCCCTATGAGTTGACATGAGCCACTATTGCTTTTTATATCATTTATGTCTCTTGTATAATTTGCATTTATGAAATCTTTTATCTCAAAATTATCTAATTTAGGATACCAAATATGATTCCAATTAAATATCTAATTATCTTAACAACATTCAAATGAGAATCCTTGGGATCCAATTGAATTCTAGAACACCTACACACACTAAATATATCTGGTCGATTGCCTGTAAGATAAATGAGAGAGACAATCATACCATAATATTTTTAATAACAATCTTACCATCATCATATGCTAGCATAAAAGTAGGACTCATAGGAGTGCTAGAGGATTAGGCATCCTTCATACCAAACTCCTTAATAAGAGATTTGGTATAAATGAAGGTCCTCTCATTTGATTGATGTTTTTATAGTCCCAAACAAGAATGTAAATTATCCCATCATGCTTATTTTAAATCACTTTGCAATAGCTCAAAAAATACCTTGCATAAGACAACATTAGTACTTCCAAAGATATTATTATCAACATAGATCAAATTTTTGGAGGAAATTTTTCGATAAAAAGGGTTTTTTCCATTTAAAAAGATATGATTAAAAAATTCTTAATCTTCCATACCAAGATTGAGGAGCTTGTTTTAAACATGACATAGAAATTTAGGATTTTCAAAACCTCGGGGTTGTTTTATAAAAACTTTTTCATTAATAAATCCATAAAATGACTAAAAACCTTTATAATCAGTATAAGAAAGATTCAAATTAATACTAACCTTGCAATTGGTGCAAAAGTATCATCATAATTGATTCTCTCTCATTGTGAGTATCTTTGAGCTAGTCGAAGTGCTTTATTTCACACAACTTTACTTGAATCATTCATCTCATTTCAGAATCCCCATTTGGTTCCAATGATTAAGGCATTTTTTGATTTCTATAGTATTTTTTGAAAAATTGCTCGAGCTCTTTTCCATTTGTTTTGACCCAATTGTCATATTTTAAGGCCTTATTTGGGTTAGGTATAGCTATGAAGCATGCCTTTACTTTGAATGTTAATGATGAGCTTCTTTGAGTGATCATGTTTACTTCTATATTGATTTGAAATTGCTTTAAGCTTGTATTGATCATTAGAGGTAGCATTTGGTTGATTAGTCTCAATGATAGTCAACTTAGTAGTAGAATAAGCTTTGATGGAGGATGAGTTATTTTCTTTTTCCTTTTCAATCTCATATTGTTGTCCTTTGTTTTGCCTTTAGAATTATCTCCAAAGTTTTTAAAACTAGTTACCAAAATTTTGCTCCTTGTGAATTGTGCCTCCACTATCAAGATACCATTTCCTTTAAAATTTGAGTGGAGTTCAAAAAAATGCATTACTTATTCCTAGGTACCCAAGTGATATTGGGTCCCTAATAGGTAGTTCTTGGATTTATTGACTCAGTTTTGGGTCTCCAAATCCACTTGCTAGGTTTTCTAGATCAAAATCTACAATTATAGTATTTATGACTAGGCTTAACGCAGTGATAACAAGACGTATAGTATTGTTTAGTAGCTGTATAATAGGTGTCACAATTGTGACTAATTCTTTTAGTCGACTAATTATAGTTAGTTGCCATTGAGAGTCATTGTAGCAATAATATTTCATATTATGAATGCGATTGCTCCCTTTTGTCGACTTACTAAATTTAGTTGACTGTTGATATTAGGCATAGCTTTAGAATCTATTATCAAAAGTACTGTTATCAGATTTATTAGTTGACTGACATGATCTGACAATACTATGATTGGTAGATTTTTCAAGGATATTAATTTTGCTTTTTAAATCATCAACTTCTTCTTGCAAATAATCTTTTTTTATTTCACAAACCTCAAGTTTAACTTCCCAATCTCTTTTTTCTCTTAACTAAGCCCTTTTTTCATCGTGAGCTTTATTTCAATCAGTTATGGAAAGATATAACAATTTTTGCAATTTAGAACATTCATTATAGGAGTTGGTTCTTACCGCTAGATTCTTCTATTGCATGAAGCAACATCCTCTAGTGTGGTGGTTGTCATAGCCTGATTATTCCTCATCATCCTTATAGTTGGAGGCCTTTTGATTTTCTTTGTTTTTTATGGATTCCACATGATTAACTTCCAATCTATTCCATATTTCTTTAGCAGTTTAACAAGTGGATATTTTCTCATAATCTTCTTCACTAAAGCATAATGAAGCAAATTGATTGCTTTAGCATTTGTTTGCACAATATCCAAGTGCTTTTTTGTGAAGTCAAAAGTGATAGTCTATTTTCCAAACTTCTTCCCATTATTTTTCGGAATAGGCCTTGGCACATTATGAATAACTAGCCATGTTTTATAATCCATAGATTGAACATAAGTCTTAATTCTTGCCTTTCACTAATTATAGTATAGACCATTAAAGAAGGGTGGTGGACTTATTGAAAGTCCCTCTTAAAATATGGCTTCAACAATTTGATGCCATGCCATGAATCTTTACTCACTTGCTGTTAAGTACGAAGATGGAATATGAGTCCCTAATACCAATTGAAAGTAATAAGAGGGGGAGGGGGGGTGAATTACTCTTTTTTCGATCACATAGTCGACTTCCTTGGTCAAACAGTTGACTGTTGATTACAGTAATAACAACTTTACAAAATAAAGTGCTGAATGTAAATAACACCTAATATATTATACTGGTTGAGATCTCTAATCGGTCTTACTCCATCCCCCTTGGGTTGCAAGGGATACTTCTATTTCCTTGTGTATAAAATCAAAGTACAAGATTGAGTCAAGCTTTTTGGCTATGACTCACACTTTCTTTCTTTCTTTCTTTCTCCCTTTTATACAATGCGTTACTAACTATGTGTTTCTCTTCTCTCTTTTTAAGTACACTGTAAACCTTTAAGAGAATATAATGCTTGAATAATGTAGAGCAAAGAACTAGAGATGGTTGATACAAGTGTATATCTCTTCTATAGTTTTCCATTGCTTAAATCGTAGTGATTGGACTACTCCTAGCCATTGGGAAATATCAGGAAACCCAAGAGATTTTCTCGTCGGAATGGGAAATGATAATACTATTTCCAAGAATAAAATGGATCATATTAATAATCCCAAACTATCCGTAAATTCCTTCCATAGAAATAGCTGCACAATTAATTATATATCAAGCTTTGGTACTACTTTCCATAGACACGGAGTTAGACGCGAAGTTATGATAATTTTTGAAAGTGGAGATATATTCCTTTTTTTAGTCTTGATTCTTGGAGATCTTCCTTTTTGATTTGTAGCTAACCTTTCTTCTTGATTATAACCAAGAATCTTTGATTTCCTTTCACTATGTACCTGCAAAGAAGTCATACATTAAAACATCGCATTATCAATTGTTGCACCTTAAAGCTGGTAAAAAAAATCACCAATATGAGGTATATGATACTTATTCTTCACTGTCACTTTATTCAACTGCTTATTCTTCACTGTCACTTTATTCAACTGTTTGTAGTCGATACACATACGCATAGAGCCATCTTTTATCTTCTCAAACATAATAGGAGCACCCTAAGAAGATACACTCAGTCTAATAATTCCTTAACCAAAATATCCTGAAGTTGACTATTTAGCCCCTTCATCTTGACAAGAGGTATCCCATAAGGAGCCATAGAAATAGGTCAGGTACCTGGCTCAAGGTTAGTAGCAAACTTAATTTCTCTCTCAAGAGGAAGGCAGGTAGGTTGGTAGGAAGAAAATCAGGAAAATCACAACCACTTGGAAAAGAGTCAATTGAATGTCTCACAACATTGGCATCCTGAACATAAGAAAGGAATGACCCACTATCCCTCGACATTAGTCTCCTAGCCTATATTAAAAAAATAATACCCATAGGCATATGGATAACAAAACTCTATCATACCATCTGGGTATGCCAGGCATGAATAAGGTAACAGTCTTTGCAAAGTAGTAAAATACCATAGAGTTAGGGGATAACCAATTCATTCCCATAATCACATCAAAATCCACCATATCTAACACAATGAGATCAACCCAAGTATCATACTTCTGAACAATCACCATGTAAGATGTATATATTCTATCCACTACTAAAGAATCACCACTGGTGGTAGCTATACACAATGGCATAGATAAAGACTTTAAACACAAACCTAATTACTGTGTAGTAAATAGAAACATATGAAAATTTGAATCAAGATCAAACAAAGAATAATCTTGCTAATAGTATGCAAAAATCATACTTGTTATCACAACATACAAAGCCTTAGCCTCCATCCTACCTTATACAACATAAAATGGTCTTTGACTATACCAAACTGGGTTCCTAACTAAGCACCTATCTTACTTCCCTAACAACCACCTTTTTAACCCTGGGGACCACCCTTGGTACCCTGATCAGCACCCCTAATTGAAAGCGACACTGATCGAATAGACCCTCCTCCTAAACTTCATCACGCCTATCATGTGTGATACTCGTAGAAAAACCCTATCACTAACCTTGAACCTCAATAAAAGAAGTAAGTGGTTAGCATAACTCCTTTGTCGACTCTAAGATACTCATAGTCTATCCTAAATCGTCTAAACTCGGTTCAATGACTCATGAAGGAAATTTGTGTCACGAGGCCTAGCCTCAAAAGTCTCAAACTAACCAACAGGAGATCAACATCGCCTACCATATAAGGCCTCAGATAGGGCCATCTAAATACTCTAATAAAAGCTGTTATTATATTTACACTCCCCAAAGGTAGAAATTGGTCCCACTGACCCCCAAATTTTGACACATAAGCATAGAGCATGTCCCCCAAGACTTCAATAATCCATTCTAATTGTCCATAAGTCTGGGGCTGAAATATGTTGCTAAGGTCACCTTAGGTACCCAACTCCTACTAAAATGTCCTCTAGAATCTATAACTAAACTGAGATCCTCGGTCTGAAATAATGGACATAAGTACCCCATGTAGGCAAACCACCTCTTGAATATAGACACAGGCTAACGTCTCAGCACTGTAGGAAACTTAAATGGGGATAAAATATGAAGACTTGGCCAATCTATCCATGATGATCCAAATGCTATCAAAACCATGGTAAGTGCGAGGAAATCCACCTATGAAATCCATCATAACTTGCTCCTATTTTCACTCGAGAATGGGTAGATGCTGAACCGATCCACCAGGTCTTTGATGCTTGGCCTTTACCCATTGACAATAAAGGCAACGAGCCATAAACCTTGCTATATCTCTCTATATAAGACTCCACTCGTAATGCTGCTTAAATCCTTATACATCTTAGTTGTCCTTGGGTGAATAGAGTATCTGGAGGTATGAGCCTAGAAAAGAATTAACTAAATCAAATCTCTAACAATTGGAACAAAAATACGACCAACAAACCTCAGACTACCCTCAAAATCTAAGATAGCCCTCCTAGACTCACCTCTCAACATCTAACCTTGAATGCTACAAAGCCTGTTATCCTTAAACTGTAACCCCAAATCTGCTCTAATAAGGTAGATCTAGCCTCAATACTAGCAATGATCCTCCAATGGTTAGAAATATCTAAATGAACTATCAAGTTAGCTAAGGACTGGATGTCTAAATCCAAAGACCACTGAGAAATTAAAATAAAGGCTAAGCTACCAATACTCACTGACTTCCAACTAAAGGCATCCGCTACCATATTTTTCTTGCCCAGATGGTTGAGAATAGAGACGTAATAGTCCTTTAGCAACTTATTCCATCTACAATGGCTTAAATTAAGCTCCTTCTGGGTTATATATACTGAAGAATATGGTGATCAGTAAAAATCTCAAAACAAACCCCATACAAATAATGCCTCCAAATCCTAAGCGCAAACATTACCCTTGCCAACTCTAAGTTATGAGTAGGGTAGTTCTACTTATGCACCTTTAGCTTCCTCAACGCATATAAAGTAACATATCCCTACTACATCAGAATACACCCTAGAGCAATGCTAGATGTATCACAGTAGATAGTAAAACCTATCTCAATGGAAAAATTCTAAATAGAAGATAAAATAAACAACTCTATCCGATTCAGAAAGCTCACCTCATAACTTGCAAACCATTAAAATGGAACCTCCTTCCTTGTCAATCTAGTTATAAGGGCTACAATAGAAGAAAAACCCTCAAAGAACCACCTATAGTAACCTGCCAACCTAACAAAACTGCAAACCTCAGTAGGTGATGTAGGCCTAGCCCAACTATGATTAACCTTAATCCTTGCTAGGTCCACCATTATACCATCCTTGGACACTATATGCTAGCTACAGACTCAAGCTAGAATTCACACTTTAAGAACTTGGCATGAAGTTGATGATCTCTCAAAGTATGGAGCACAATCCTCAAATATTACTCGTAATCCTTCCTTCTCAAATATACCAGAGTATCATAAATAAATACTATCATAAAAGAGTGAAAATATGGCATGAACTCCAGTTCATCAGATCAATAAAAGCTGTTAGAGCATTGGTTAACACAAACAATATCACCATAAACTCATAATAATCGTAATAAGTTCTGAAGGCTATCTTAGGCATGTCTGCAACCCTAAATCTTAGCTAATGGTAACCAAACCTCAAATCTATCTTAGAAAATACTACTGCACCCTGAAGCTGGTCAAATAAATTGTCAATAAAAGGCATAAGATACTTATTATTCATAGACACCTTATTCAATTACCTGTAGTCAATACACATACACATAAAGCTATCCAATTTCATCACAAATAGAGCAGAAGCACACCAGAAGATACTAAATTTACTATTCAATTCCTTTAGCTCAATAGAAGCCATAAGATAAGGAGACATAGAAACAGGTTAGGTGCTTGACTCAAGGTCAATAATAAACTCTATATAATATCCAAGAGGAAGGCCAGGTTGGTCGGTTAAAAACATATCAGAAAACTCATGAATAACTGGGACAGAGTTAAGTGATGAACTCTCAGCACTAACATATAGAACATATGCAAGAAATAACTCATATCCTCTTGATATAAGTTTTTTATCCCGAATGCAAGAAAAAATCCCCATCGAAGTGCAACTAATAGAACCCTACCACATAATCGGGGGTATGCTAGGAAAGGCTAAGGTAACAGTCTTAGCAAAATAATCTAAAACCGCAAGGTAAGGAAATAACAATTGCATACCTAGAATCACATAAAAATCTATCATATCTAAGAAATGAGATCAATTTGAGTATACAACTCCCGAACAGTCACCAAAAAAGTTTAAAATACCCCATCCACTACTAAAGAATCACCTATGAGGGTATGCAATGGAGCAGATAAGGACCCCAAACATAAACCCAACCATAATGCAAAATAAGTAGAAATATATGAAATGCAGAACTGAAATCAAACAAGTAAAAGCGCCTGATGGCATATGAAAATCATACCTATGATCACAACATCTAAAACCTCAGCCTTTGGTCTACCTAGTATAACATATATATGACCCTATCCATTAATGAACCGAATGCCTATCCAAACACCTATCCTACCTCTATACGAACCATCTCTAAAACTTAGCATACCTCTAAAACACTAGGGACTACCCTTATGACCATATATGCCACTCATGGTTGGCAATGACACTGATCTGAGTGGATGTATAGTCTAAACTAAAATATCAATCATCCTATATTAGGGACAAACATAGAAGAAGTGACCAACAACTCCATATTCATAATATGCCTAAGTCTCTGCCCTTTCTAGAAGGTTTGGCAGATCTAAAAAACCACTTTAACTCGATGATCCTGATTGAACACCTCTCTATGGATAACTACTGCTCTGACCACTGGAAGCACTATAGTTAGGCTAACCCTTATTTGATATTTTAAGTGATGCTTGAACTAGCCAACTAGGATGACCCTAATCCTTAACTAGGGGCACCTACCATGAAACCTTAGTCCTATGAACTATAAACTACTGTGGCTCCTATTATAACTGCCCTAGTAATGAAGTCTCTTATTGATGCCCTCTTAGGACTTATGATCTATCTCTTTTATAGAATAAATATGCTAAGAAATCTTAGAAAAGGACTTTTCTAAAGTCACCAAAGACTACGTAGCCCTAAAAATAGTTATCTTAATTCCCTAACAAAGTATTAAATCTGCTTATACTCCATATGTAGAATCATAATGGCATACTTGGCTAAAACATAAAATCTTGCCTTATACTCAGCTAAAGATATAAAACCCGATCTCAAAGAAGAATCTCATCTCAAAGATGCTCATACATTCTATGAGGTGATATGGCATGGAAACATGATACTTTCGACGCTTAAAATCATGAATTTATGTGTGAACTTAGGTTGTTTTGTGAGATATAATGTACTTTAGTGTGAATTGTAAGTAAAATATATTTATAACAATTCAATATAACTCATATACTAAATCGTATAAGGAAATATAACCAAAATCTAAATTAAGAAACCAAGTATGAAGAAGATACGACTCAAGTATCCCAGTTTAAGGAAGGATATGAATTTAATACTGAATTCGTGAGCATAATAAAATCCAAGTTACTATATAGGAATTGATGTATCAAAACAATATGAGTCAAAAGTCTAAGTACGACTCATATTGGGATGTTGTGTACCAACCAGTGTTCAAGACTAGAAAAGATTGAAGTCCCAGGTGGATATGGATCAAGGACATGAGTCATATAACTAGTTATGACTCACAAACCGAAGTTGTAAGCTAAACGAAAAATTGAAGCCATGTGAAGATTAGGCACTGGAATGGTTACGACAAGGCAGGGTACGACTCATAAACTGAGGATACGAGTGAAGACTGAGTCATTCTGACTGTTGACTTAACTTTACTTTTCTGTTTTAATAGGATTTTTATGTTATTTTTAGATACTACAAATACCCTAGGGTTTATCTTTGATTAGGTTACGCGTAGTGACATTCTTTTAATCACAATTACATACTTTTATAATTATTCTTAAGATTTAAGGGTTTTATTCAGTTAAAGACTTTGGATTTTATTCATCTTACTCTTGTGCAATTGATTTTATGTGTTCTTCATTGATAATCATGATTTCTTGCACAAGCATGAGCGGCTAATCTCCTTAGCTAGGGGTATAGGAACCCTTGATAATTAGCTATGTAGAAAAAGTATGACACATATCTGTTCTAGGGTTTATGCATGTATCCTAATTCTTGTTCACTATAATTGATTTCAAGTAACTACAACATCTTAGGATAAAATCCTATATTTGCATTCTTTCGATAACCAAGAAGCTTGTGATTGGGAAAAGAAGATCAGGATAGTAATTTGGGGTTTCTACCTCTACCTTATAGTCTTCATTTTATCACTTGATCTGATAACTAAGGATTAAGTGAACTGAGGCTGTAGCAAGGGACAACAAGGAAATACTCAACGATGATAACCAAGTCTAAGGGTGAAATTTATCTTTGCGTTCAAAAGACGGCTGATAATGCCTATTTTGTAGGATTTACATGCAATAAAATAGAGTAGTGGGTTAATTATGAGAAGTCTACAGAGTTGAGAAGCCATGTGGAACATAGACCTAGAATTCATCTCCTATTGATTACAACTCAAAAACACTCAAGAATTGGTTACTCTTTACTATTGATACCAAAATCACCCCATTATTGATAATAAAATCACCTCATTTACTTTCCTACACTACTCGATGATTAAATAAAGGCAAGAAACTGCTCACATTTTTGCTATGGGATTGATCCCAACCTAGTTGGGTTATTATATTTTTATATACCCCATTATACTTTTGATTGAGGTATAGTTTTGGGCGACATAAAATTTTGGTGTTGTTTCTAGGGAAGACGGATTAAGTAGTGAATTAAATTGGTAAAGTTCTCAATTTTTTAATTTTCTATTCTTGATTCAACATACGCCGATGCATGCCAAGGGCTAGGAGTAGAGGAAATACTGTACTCTTTTTTGATCTAAAGCCAGAGAGAATCCTTCAAACATCGAGAAGGATTTCAGGACAAGTTCGTAATAGGGTGCAAGATCCCCCATCTTTGGACCCAAATGTGAAACTCACACATGATCCATTAGAAATGCAAAATATTGCAGACATACAATAGAACAACTATTAGAGTGAGAGTATAGAGAAGATGAAGAGGCTAGACTGGCTGCTGAAGTCAAATTAGCACAACAAGGTGGACTAGACAAACCTAGATAGGTTGTTGATCAACGAGTTCAGAGGGGCGGGGTTCCATATATTCCAGCATACCGACACTTAGATCCATACGATGAGGATAATGAAGACATGGGTTATATTAACCCTACTGAGACATGAGCTATTGCTTCTCCTGCTTTATCCCCTAATGTGAAGTTTGATATTACTAGTGCTATGATTCAGCTGTTGAATCTGAAAGGTGTATTTTTAGGAGCTGCTAAGGATGAAATGAACATGAACCTAAATAATTTTTTTAGGATTTGCACAAACTATAACCTCCTAGGGGTTGATCAGGAAGCATTGAGATTGAGGTTGTTCATATTTTTTTTATTTGGAGAAGCATCTCTATGGCTAGGGGAACTACCAACAGGATCTATCACTAATTGGAACAAGTTGAAGAAATAGTTTTTGAGTAGATTTTTCCCTCCCGCATAGATGCTACAGCTGAAGGATAAAATTTATAATTTCAGACAACTACCTACAGAATTGATGTACGAATCAAGGTTTAGATTAACAAAAAAGTTGAGACTGGTGCCAAACAACTGAATCAGAGGATCTAATTTGTCATAAATCTTCTATAGGTCACTGAGTAATAGTTCGAGAGCCATTGTAGATACTATTTTTGGAGGAGCATTTATGTGCCTTCATTGGGATGCTGCATAGAAATTGCTTGACGATATTGCAGTTACTAATAGAGGATGACATACTAGGGATTCTGATCATGGTAGTGGTACATATGCTATCGGAGCAACAATCACATATGGAGAAGGTAATGATATGGTTGCACAAGAGGTAGCACAACTTTGGACTAATATTGGATTGGTCATAAAGCAGTTTTCTTTACTAAATGCTGACAAAGTGAATGCAGTAGCAGCACTAGGGTCTACATCCAAACCATTCGAGATTGAATCTGAAGAAGAAACAAACTATCTTACTCATAAATTAGCAGATTTTAGAGCCCAAGGGCAAGGGAATCAAGGTGGGAACTATTATAATGATATATATAGAGATAGGAGCAAGGATAAAATTGGTGATTAGCGACGTAAGGATGACTATAAGGAGAAGAGTGACAAATACATTCCACTAGGCTGCGAAGATATAGAGTCTAGAGTTTAGGTTCTGTTGTCTAAGCTAGTCAAAGAACAAGAAAGTCAAGAATATTCTCTAAAGGATATCAAATAAGATCTATCAAGACTCAATCAAAAAGTTAAATCACATACCACAATAATCAGACAGTTAGAGCAATAGTTTGGGCACATGTCAGGTATAGCAAATCAAAGAAAGCTTGGCACTCTTCCAAGTAATACAGTGGTAAATCCTAGAAATGATATTCAATGCCATGCCATTACAACTTGGACTAGTAAAGTTATTACAGATCCACCCGTACCCCCAATTGACGAGCAGAAGAGTGCGGATAAGCCAAATGATATTGGGAGCAGTAGCAAGCCAAATAAAGGAGAAGAAAAAGCTACAAAGCCTATCCTAAAACCCATTCCAAGACCACGCCCTTCATATCCATAAAGACTAAAAAAAGACAAGAGGAGGGTAAGTATCAAAATTTTTTATCCATGTTAAAAGAGTTGTTAGTCAATATACTGTTGGTTGAAGCATTGGAGCAGATGCCTAGATATGCAAAGTTCATGAAAAACCTGATTACAACGAAAAGTGCAGTCAGTTATGAGCTAGCTGACAATGTCCATCATTGTAGTGCTGTAGCCACTAGATCATTGGTAGAGAAGAAAGAGGATCCTGGTGCAATCACTATTTAGATCTTTCCACTTTGCATGTGCATTATGTAATTTGGGTGCTAGTATCAACCTTATGCCATTTACAGTATTTAAGAAGTTGGGATTAGATGCTCTAAAACCCACCACCATGAGGCTAGTAATGGTAGATAGGAGTGTGAAGAAGCTAGTCGGTATCCTTTATGATGTCTTAGTAAAAGTAGCTTCTTTTATTTTTCCTACAAACTTTGTTGAGTTATATTGTGAAGTGGACTTTGAAGTCCAAATTATTCATAGTAGACCTTTTGTGGATACAGGTAGAACATTGATTGATCTGGATATTGGACATATGATGTTTTGATTAAATGATGAACAAGTGAGATTCGATATATACAAATCGATGAAGCAGCCTCATAAGTCGAGAGAGATAACTGTGATTAATGTTAATAATAGAGAGGCAAATTCATTTCATGATGTTGATGCTATAACTTTATGGGATAATAGTTCTAACGCAGTTGTTTTAGTTAAAGAAAGACTAGGTGTTGAGGCACTTGCAGCTGTGATCATAAATTTTGAATCTGATGGCATAGAAGAATATGAGGAGTTTATTGGTGCATTTCTTGGTAATGGTTACAATTTTGCACCAAAGAAGCTATATCTAGATTTTAAGAATAGAGCAACTCCACCTACTCGCCCATCCATTGAGGAACCATCAGTGTTAGAATTGAAGGGCCTCCCATCTCACTTGCAATATGAATTTTTTGGGGCCAACAAAACTCTGCCGATTATTATTATAGCTGACATGAGACAGTCAGAAGTGGAAGAATTATTGTTAATTTTGTAGAATTTCAAAAGGGCCATCGGATAGTCCATTGAAGATATTTTAGGTATTCTACCTAGTTTGTGTACTCACAAAATTCAGCTTGAATTGGATTGTGTGCCATCCATTGAACACTAATGTCGACTTAATCCTCCCATGTAGGAGGTGGTTAAGAAGGAAATCATCAAGTGGTTAGATGTTGGTGTGGTATTTCCCATTGCAAATAGCAAGTAGCTTAGTCTCGTTCAATGCATTCCAAAGAAAGGCGGAATAATTGTTATGCCTAATGAGAAGAATAAGCTAGTGCCTATGAGGCCGGTCACTAGATGGAGAGTATGCATGGACTATAGAAAGTTGAATGCATGAACCCAAGAAGGACCATTTTCTAATGCTGTTCATGGATCAAATGTTAGATCGGCTAGCAGATAGTGGATGGTACTATTTTCTTGATGGGTACTCGGGTTATAAATAGATTGCTATAGCACTGGATACCAAGAGAAGACTACTTTTACATGTCCTTATGGGACATTTACATTCAAATGAATACCATTTGGGCTATGCAATTCCCCAACCATATTTCAGAGATGTATGATGTCCATTTTCTCATATATGGTGAAAGATAACATTGAAGTTTTTATGGATGATTTTTTAGTGGTGGGTGACTCTTTTGATGATTGTCTCATTCACTTGGCAAAAGCTCTATGATTGTCTTATTAACTTGGTAAAAGCTCTACAAAGATGTGAAGAATGCAACTTGGTACTCAATTGGGAGAAGTGCCATTTCATGGTTAAAGAAGAAATTGTGCTTGGGCACAAGATTTTGAAGAAAGGCATAGAGGTTGATCGAGTGAAGATTGAGGTGATGGAAAAATTATCTTATCTAATTTCTGTGAAGGGAATTAGAAGTTTTCTTAGACATGCAGGTTTTTATAGAAGATTTATCAATGAATTCTCAAAAATTGCAAGCCTTCTTTACAAACTTCTTGAGAAGGAGATAAAATTTAATTTTTATGATGCATACATGAAGGCTTTTGAAAGCCTTAAAGAGCAGTTGATGATTGCTTCAATCATTGTGTCTCCTAATTAGTCCTTACCTTTTAAGATCAAGTGTGATGCTAGTAGTTTGTCCTTAGGGGCTTTACCAGGCCAATGAAAAGAAAAGATCCTTTATCCTATCTACTATGCTATTAAGGCACTAAATCTTGCTCAAAAGAACTATACCATGATAGAGAAAGAGTTATTGGCAGTAGGTTTTGCCTTTGAAAAGTTTAGATCTTACTTAATTGGGACAAAGTTGATTGTGCACATAGACCATGCAGTATTGTGGTACTTAATGGCTAAGAAGGATGCAAAGCCTAGGCTGATTCGATAGGTGTTGTTGTTGTAAGAGTTTAACTTCAAAGTGAAGGACAAAAAGGGCACAAAAAATCAAGTTCCAAACCACGTATCTAGATTAGAGGAGGAAGCCATTCGGAAAGTTGCTACAGGAGTGGAGATTGATGATAGTTTCCTAGATGAGTAGATATTAGTAACTTCCCAAGATCTTATTCCATGGTATGTAGATTTTGCAAATTACCTAGCCAGAAATCTAGTCCTAGAAGATCTCTCATATCAGCAAAGACGGAAATTCATACAAGAGGTAAAAAAGTTTTCTGGGATGAACCTTATCTTTTTAAGATTTGTCCAGATGGAATCATTCGCTGATGCATACCTAAGGTGGAGATGATAAGAATACTTGAGGAGTGACATTCATTGCTCATAAGATCCTATAATGCGGCTACTATTAGCTGACCATATACAAACATGCTCATAACTATACTGCTGCCTATGATTAATGTCAATGACAAGGTAGTATTACTAGAAGACATGAATTACCTATAACCCCAATCTTAGAATTGGAGGTGTTTGATGTATGGGGCATAGATTTCATAGGATTTTTTGTGAGTTTATGTGGCATGAAGTGCATAATGGTAGCTGTTGATTATGTTTCAAAATGGGTGGAAGCAATTGCACTTCCTAACAATGAAGCAAGGAGTGTCATATAATTTTTGAGAAAGAATATCTTTTGTTGATTCAGTATGCCACATGCTATTATTAGTGATGGAGGGTCACATTTTTGCAATTATCTATTCAAAAATCTGTTTGCAAAATATGGAGTGAATCAAAAGGTGGAAAAGTGAAGTGTTCAATAGAGAAATCAAGTCCATATTGGTAAAGGTTGTGAATGCTAATCAGACTGATCAAGAAGGTTACATAATGCATTATGGGCTTATCGTACAACTTACAAAACACCCATAGGTGCTTTACCCTATCAAATTGTGTATGGAAAAGCTTTCCATTTACCGGTTAAGCTTGAGCATAAAGCACTATGGATATTGAAGAAGCTGAATTTAGAGTGGAATGATGCAGCTAAGTCAAGGTTGAATAACATTAATTAGTTGGATGAATTCCGACTTCGGGTATATGAAAGTTCAGCAATCTACAAAGTGAAGATGAAGGTCTATCATGACCAGAAGATCGAGAAGAGGGTATTTAAGTGACCATGTGCTACTATATAACTCCAGGCTTTACTTGTTTCCTAGAAAGCTAAGGTCTAGACAACATAGCCCATTCACAATTTCAAAAGTCTATCTCTATGGTGCTTTAGAACTACAGAAGGATGGTGCACAACCATTCAAGGTAAACAGTCATAGAGTAAAGCACTATATGGGAAATACAAAAGAGGTGAATGAAATAGTTGATATTGACCTAGTAAAATCTGAGTATCCAACTTAGCCACATCATGCCGTTATAACACTCAAACTACACTCTTGAGTGGGTGTAAGTGATCGTTGTCAATATAAACCCAACTAGGTTGGGCCAAATCCTACATGGAATATGATGTGAACTCAAGTTTTTTTATGATTTAATTCACTGATAGTTTAACGTCTCCTAAAATAAGGGTTTAAGTTTCACAAATAATTGTTTGACACTTTGATTTTGATGTTTATAACCAAGATTTTATGAAAAAACCTGAATTATGTTCACTAGGGCTTACGGTACATGACAGATGCCAAAGGTGACTCAAGATTCTCACAGTGGTTAGGATAACAAGCTATCTTTATTGATGATATGCTCAAATGTCTCTCGACCTATTTAAGCATCTAATTTCCTAATCCTCTCAGACTTAGGGAATCACTATTACTGCCCAGATTTTACCTCAGGTTAATCAACCTTGCTACAGCGCTGATAATTAAACAAAGTATTTTTAAGTCCCTGTTGATAATTTACTTCCTACTGTTTATGATTTTTTTATCAATCAAATTAAAGTAGGTATGCCTACTTTTTACAACCAATACATTAATTAACATGTCAGAATTATCAAGAAATCCTGACACCTATTGAATCTTGAGTATTTAGCACCTCTTCATGACCTAACCCTAGATCCCATAGTTCAGGTTAATGAGGTTTAGCCACTCATGATGCAAGAAATAAGTACACAAATTGAATTCATAATTTAGAAGATTAACTTAAAACTATGATGAAGATCAAAAGTATAACTTGAATTGATTTACAAGACAAAACTCCCAAAATATTGGTCTAGAGAAAGAGAGAGAGAGAAATCGTATGTTGTCAATAAGTCAATGATAAGTCAATCTCCTTTAGAAAATCCTAAAACAAGGCTTTAAATAGTTAATCCTAAATAAGGAAACAAAATAGATGTTTCAGCTTTTTCTTAGAATAAATGACACATCAGTGATGACTTATCAGGAGTCTGATGGTTTATCACGGATGTCGTTAACTCTTCTGCATTTTTGGCTCTTGCTGCTTAAGGATAACGACGATACTGATAGCCTATCACCATCTTAACAATGTGTCATAAATGTCGTCACAAAACTTTCTTCAACTTCCATCTTCTGTTTAAGTCTGATGACATCCTTGACAGTTTATCACCAGGCTGACGACGTGTCATGGATGTTATCACAAAACTGTCTTCAACTTCCATCTTTTATTTAAGGATGACGATGCTTCTGATGCCTTATCACTATTTTGATGCCTTATCACAAAGTATCATCACAACGTTAACTCATGCCAAATATCTGGTTAAGTCTGACGACAATTGCTCACACGTCAACACCCTCAACTTAAAACAATTGCTTGTCCTCAAGAAACTAAACATAACTAAGAGAATACATAGCATATTCAGCAGCCAATTTTCTCTTTTAAGCTCAAAACATAGTTACCACCTCTAAGATCCATCCAATTAAAACCAACTATGTATGTCATTGAAGAACAATAATGTAACACAAAGGACTCAAGCGATGGCATCAATCTTAGCCACAATAACCATTCATATACCATTACTACACTATCTAAATAAGCAAGTAGCTAGCAACAATACCATTATGCTCTCAAAACAAAGAAATCCCCTTTCTCGCATATAATAAACCAAAAATGTAAACGTGGAGATCATCAAAAGACTCTCACTCTTAAAATGAAGTTCCAATCAGTGTATGCCATGTACCATAGGCTTGCCCTTATTTTTATTACCAAGACCTTCAGATAGGCCAGCTAGGATCACTATAGGACTTCTTTTAGGCTTATAATGTAGGTTGGGGCTGGTATGGTATTTATGGTCATTTAAAGTGACTATGCCTCCTTGACACTACACTACTTTCTTGGGTCTCACTTATTCATCTCTTTTTTGTTTTCTTTTCCATTGATCACACATGTTCAAGTCGGGTGCCTTTTTTTTTTAGAATATCACCCAACTTTTATTCATATTTTTATTTATTCTACCCTTCTTCACACTCATCTTACACCATGCACCCCTACGATAGCCACCCTCAACTTAGGCTGTTTGCCTAAATCAAGGTGCATAGTGTCTAAGGAGAACCAGGGCCAAATAGGTTCATTATGGTATAAATGGGAAGGTGAAAGGTATCATAAGGAAGAAATAGACTAATTAGGCTAAAAACAAGGATCAAGGGATATAATGTACATAGGGTAGGCTGTTTAGGCTACAAGTGGGTTAATCAACAAAATGGCTTATGATTCTTTCGTAACCCCTATCCTTTAACCATGGTAAGACTAACTAGGAAAGTTCTGGCTTTAGCATACAGAGGGAATTTAATAGTTGCTCACACACACATGGCACACAAGTATATCAGGCCATCACTTATCTAGTTCACGTAATTGTTCAGCAATGATCATCACACAACTAGAACTAATGCCACAACAAGATTCACAATGGTCACAAGTAAATATAATTCACACAGTCATTGCAAATAAAACATTGAAGAGGTGTTTAAAAATCAATCAAAAACATGTCAACTGCTTTCTGTACTTATATTTATCCTAGTTACCACAAAATATGTTATGAAAACAGACTACCCTACAACCTCAACTCAAAATTAAAGCAAAATTAAACTACGGGTTAGAGTATACCTAGAATGGAACAATCTTGGGTATCATGGGTTGCCTCCCATGCAGCGCCTGATTTAACATCGCAGCACGACTTAGGTATCTTGATTACTTTAGACTTCATCAAGATAGATAATGGTGATACTTTTCACTGATTCTTTTAGGCCAATGTAAAGCTTGACACATTGCCCATTTACCTTGAAGGTACTTTCGTCTGTGTTTTTGAGTTCCGCTACTCCAGATGAGTGGACTTGACTAACTTTAAAAGGTCCTGACCACTTAGATTTCAACTTACCTGGGAATAATTTGAGTCTGGAATTGAACAGAAGCACCAAGTTACCTTTTTGGAATTCCCATTTCTCTGTTCTCCAATCATGGTATTTTTTCATCTTTTCTTTATACGGATTTGCTCGTTCATAGGCCCTGAAATTTATCCATCTCATGCAATTACCGCAGTCTCAGATCTGCTGCTTCCTTCAAAGTTAGATTTAACCTTTTGAGTGCCCATAAGGCCTTGTGCTCCAGCTCTATTGGTAGGTGGCAAAATTTTCCATAGACCAACTGAAATGGTGACATGCCAATGGGTGTCTTAAAATCAGTCCGATATGCCCACAAGGCATCATCAAGCTTTTGAGACCAATCTTTTCGGCTAGCATTCACCGTTTTGGCTAGGATGGCTTTAATATCACGATATGATACCTCCACTTGCCCACTGGTTTATGGGTGGTATGGAGTAGCCACTCTATGCTATTTTACCCTATATTTTGCCAAAGCTGCTCAAAAGATTTTGTTGCAAAAATGAGATCCTTCATCGCTTATGATAGTACGTGGTACTCCAAAGCAATAGAAGATGTTCTTCTTAAGAAAAGCAACAATCCTCTTCCCTTAATTATAAGACAAGGCTATAGCTTTAACCTATTTGAGACGAAGTCAACAACAACTAAAATATACTTCATCCCGTACGATCTCACAAAAGGACACATGAAATTAATGCCCCAGACATAAAATAATTCTACTTCAAGCATCTTAGTCAAGGGCATCTCATGTCTTTTAGAGATTGAACCCTGCCTCTGACATTGGTCATATTTCAGCACAAACTCATGGGCATTCTTGAGCAATGTTGTCCAATAATAGCCACTCTACAACACCTTCCTAGTTGTTCGGTCACCTGCGTGATGACCCCAAATGGGGAAGCATGACATGCTTCTAATATGAATAATACATCCACTTCCGGCACATATCTCCTTATAATATTATCTACACATCACCGAAAAAGATATGGATTATCCCATAAGTAATGCATTATATCATCCAGGAACTTCTTTCTTTGATGGAAAGAAAGGTTTTCTGGGATGACCTCACTCACAACATAATTTGCATAATCCGCATACCAAGGCAATTTTTCCATAGCGGTAGCCAGAATATCCTTATCAGGTAATAGATCATTTATATTCATTTTATCACTACTTTCTTGTTCACCTTCCATTCTAGATAGATGAACTACAACCTGGTTTTCACAACCTTTCCTATCCTTGACCTTAAAGTTAAATTCTTGCAGCAGTAATACCCATCTGATCAGCCTTGGTTTAACATCCTTCTTAGCCATCAAATACCTCAAGGCAGCATGGTCGGTGTGCACCACTACTTTGGTCCCAAGCAAATAAGCTCTGAACTTCTCAAAAGCATACACTGCAACCAAAAGTTCCTGTTCAGTGATGGTGTAATTCTTTTATGCTCCATTCAGTGCTTTGCTGGTGTAACATACCGAATGGAATAGTTTGTCTCTCTTTTTCCCTAATACAGCTCCGAGGGCCACACCACGTTCATCACACATGATCTCAAATGGTTTTGCCCTGTCAGGTGAAATAACAATAGGGGCCTCAATTAGCTTCTTTTTAAGGCATGCAAATGCCTACAAGCACTCGTCATCGAAGGAAAATTTCATCTCCTTCTCTAAAAGTTTGCAAAGTGTATTTGCAATCTTCGAGAAGTCTTTTATAAATCTTCGATAAAAGTCAGCATGTCCAAGAAAACTGCGTACTCCTTTAATTGAAATGGGAGGTGGTAGTTTCTCAATAACTTCCACCTTTGCTCGATCAACTTCTATCCCCTTTTTAGAGATTTTGTGGCCAAGAACGATGCCTTCCTTGACCATGTAATGGCATTTTTCCCAGTTAAGAACCAAATTAAATTCAACACATCTTTGCAAGGCTACATTCAAATTTTCCAAACATATCTCAAATGAATCACCCACCATAAAGAAATCATCCATGAATACCTCTATGGTGTCCTCCACAATGTTAGAAAAGATAGACATCATACACCGTTGAAAAGTGGCGGCTGCATTACATAGCCCAAATGACATCCTTTTAAAGCATCTAATTTCCTAATCCTCTCAGACTTGGGGAATCGCTATTATTTTCCAAATTTTACCTCAGGTTAATCAACCTTGTTACAACGCTGATTATTAAACGAAGTCTTTCTAAGTCCCTGTTGATAATTAACTTCCTACTATTTAGGATTTCTTTCTCAAGAAAATCAAAGTAGGTATGCCAGCTATTTGCAACCAACAGACATTAATTAACATCTCAGAATTATTAAGAAATCCTAACACCTATTGAATCTTAAGTATTTAGCACCTCTTCATGACCTAACCCTAGATGTCATAATTCAGGTTAATGAGGTTTAGCCACTCATGATGCAAGAAACAAGTACACAAATTGAATTTGTAATTGAGAAGATTAACTTACAACTATGATGAAGATCAAAAAGTATAACTTGAATTGATTCACAAGAAAAAACTCCTAAAATATAGGTCTAGAGATAGAGAGAGAAAAAAAATTATTTGTTGTCAATAAGTTAATGATAAGTCAATCTCTTTTAAAAAACCCTAAAACAGGGCTTTAAATAGTTAACCTTAAATAAGGAAACAAAATAGATGTTTCAGCTTTTTCTCATAATAAACGACGATGTTAGTGACGGCTTGTCAGGAGTCTGACAGCTTATCACAGATGTCATTAGCTTCTCTGCATTTTTGGCTTTTGCTGCTTAAGGCTAACGATGACGCTGACGGCCTATCACCATCTTGATGACGTATCATGGATGTCATCATAAAACCTTCTTCAACTTCCATCTTCTATTTAAGTCTGATGACATCCTTGACAACTTATCACCAGGTTGATGACGTGTCATGGATGTCGTCACAAAACTTTCTTCAACTTCCATCTTATATTTAAGGCTAATGATGCTCCTGATGCCTTATCACCATCCTGATGCCTTATCACAAAGTATCATCATAATTACAAATCATGCCAAATCTCTGGTTAAGTCTAACAATAACTGTGACAGCCTATCATAGGGCTGACGACTTATCACAGATGTCGTCAGCCATACTTCTCTTTAGTTTCCTCTTGATTTCAACTTCGTTGCTTCTATTCTTGTTAGTTCTCTATCCCATTAGCTTAAACTATAAAATTCTACATAAACAAATCAAAAACAACAAAAGTTACTTAAGACTTCATAATTATTCTTGGTTAAAGGTCTTAAATGTATTAGATATTGCTCACACATCATGCCATGATGTTAAATCAAGCACTGCGTGGGACAAAACCCATGTTTTTGTACGTATTTCATTTATAGGGTAATTTGTTTGTTCAATGTGCAGGACTAAATAATGCAGAAAAAATCTAAGAAAGTTAGAAAGATATCACACAAAATCTTTATGAGTTGTATCTATATAGTATGACTCATGAGTAGGAGTTGTATTAACCTGTGAAAAAAGTCAAAATTATGTATTAAGTTCTGGAATACATACAACTCATGGTACAGGTCATATCTCTTGGGTACGGTTTATGACCAAGAGTTTTATCCATTCCAGAACCCCAGGTAAGGTCTCAAGGCTATACGGGTCAAGGCAATGATCCATTAGCCTAGGTATGAGTCTTGTAGACAACTCATACCCTTGCTTACTAGGTCAATTCTTGGGTTTGACCAGACCCAGACCTATGATTTAAATGGAAAATTTAAGCCCGATAGGGAACCTAAGAACTCTAATTCGTACCCGAGATTTTCCACCCCAAATTTTGAATTTCAGTCTACAAAATCAAGTTGTTTTCAGCTAAATCTAATTACCAACAACTCCGAATCTGTCACTTGGTAAAATTTTAACTCAAATTTGAGTCCACTAAGATCCAAAGTTGAAATCCTCCACTCTATATAGACCAAGTAAGTTTCTCAACTTATTTTTGCTGCATTACAAAGTGAATTGAGTAATATGTGCTGTCGTAATCATGGGTTAAGTATAATTTATGCATGTTTTGGGTTGCTGGTAGCATGATTTCGATATTTGTGTTGAAAATTGATAATGGGGATGAATTAGGGTTTAGAAATGGAATTTTATGTGCTTATGTGTTTAAAATACTAGATATAGTTGAATAATGTAGTGGGTAGTTTGGGAATTTCATTGGATCCAAACTTTGAAAGTAGGACTTCTATGTTGCAGTAGATACGGGACTCTTTATGACTCGTACCTACTGGTATGAGAGTCATAATGGGACTCATACCCACTGGTACGAGAGTCATAATGGGACTCGTACCCACTGACAACATGGAAAACTAACAAATTCAAAGTTCTGGAATGGACAATACTCAACCTTGCGAGTCGTATCCAGACCTTACAACTCATACACATTAATCATACCCACCTGGTAAGAAATATAATGAACAAAAGTTTCTGACCAGCTTACGACTATTGGTCGTGAGTTATAGCCTAATGGTATGACTGGTAAGGAAGAGTCGTAAACTGACCAGTGAACAATGATCTGACACCATCTAGGATACGACTTGAGTTTATGAGTCATATTTGGCGGATACGAACAGTAACCACCTTTTGTACCCAAACTAGAAAGGGCATATTGGACTTTAGTTAATTTTTCTTTTCCTTTCTTTACTTAGTTACTAAACTTAGTGTATTTCCAAGAAATATGCCTCCAAAAACTGCTTCCTCATCTAAAACAGTGGCTAAGAAGGGGAGTAAACAAACACCAAAGGAGAGTGAGGAAAAAACCTCTCTAAATGTAAAACTATCTCTGAAAGTAGCAGGGAAGAATATATCGGGACCACCAAAGGGTCTGAGAAAAAAGAATGCAACTGTCTCTCTTCTACACACACCATAACTTATGGAATATAAACATAAGGATGATGGCAATGAGGCTGTATCTAGTTCAGCTGAGAAGAGTACAGAGGAAACCCATGGTCCTGAGGTTGAGGCCACTTCGATAGCCAGATAGGACCCTCCACTAGCAATATCCCCTGCTTTGGTGACTGTTATTGAATAATGAGGGTACCCCAACATGTAGGTGACATTTAACATGGGGTTGTCTCAGCTACCAAGAGGGAAGACTAATAGAGTATTGTATGAGAAAAGAATGATGACTACTATAGGTATGGATGAACTACTCGAGTTTGCCAAATAATTTAGATATTATGGTTTTGAATAGATGATGAGAGCACCACGACAATACGGTGAGGTCATTTTCTGTGAGTTCTATGCCATATATAAGGGAGAGTTAATGAGGCTGTATCCACAGGCACACTATGGAAGGGAGGTAAACTTATTACCTCCCTAATAATTTATAGAGTTTGGGTTGGCATACCAGGCCCCGGTCAATACAACAGAAATGGATTATAGAATGGCTAAAATAAGAAAGATCACCAATCGAATATTGGGTAAGGATGATAAACTAGTAATGTTACAGTGGATTACAGAGTGTATAGCTTCGATAGTGTGTATTATGCCTAGGTTGAGGGTGGTATTGGAAAGTCTCTGTAGATAAAGAAGGGTACCCTCAACTTTAAAGGTAAGGCTTGGTAGACTATAGCCCATCATAGGCTATGTACAACTATAAGTGATGATGTACTAAGCCCATTTCGGGCTGTGATGAGAAAAGGTTTTACACTCAGGTATACATTTGATATTGGTGAGTTCTTAGCCTGAGATATAGGGTTGTTGTGGAGCATAAGGCATTGCTAGCCTACCCCTGCATGATCACACAAATATTTTTAGATATAGGAGTATTGGAGATCCTAGGCATTAACGACATGGGAGAGGCCCGTTGAACTTTTGATACCGGACTGATTAATGATGCGGCCAACCCATTGGCCAGGCCTATGAGGTAGGCAGTGGATGTTATGGCGGGTTTATTCCCACAAAATGGTCAGACAGATGTTTCTGCCACTATTGAGGATACTTAGATAGGTGTACGAAATGAGATTACACCCATAGATGCAACAAGTACTTCCAGTGCCCTACCATTAGTCCAGTCAGCACCACCTAAGCCATAAGGTACGCCACCTGAGGTTATGTTAATTTCTCAGGCCATATGGATAGATATGGTGACCTAGGTAGCGATATTGACTATGAAAGTAAGTTATATAGAGGGTGGAGTAAAAAGCTAGATGACTCAATAGTTGGAGGAATAGGATAGGAGTGTCCAAGAGCGCTTAGATGCATTTGAATCAAGGATTATTTGATAGTTAGTTAGTGGAAAAGTGCATAATAGTGCCGATGTCAGAGCAGAGATTGAGGAGATAACAAAGATGGTCATAGAGCTATATAAGAGCCCAATAGTTACTGAGCCTATTACAGAGACCATGATTCCCACTGATGAGGTGCCAAATATTTGGGCAGTACTAGTGAATGAGCAGGCTAAGCAGACCAAGAAAGAGAGAAAAGAAAAGAGGCAATAAAAAAGCTAAACTTAGAAGTATCCAGGATGAGTAGGACCTACAGACATAGGTATGAGAGATGGATATGGGAGCTTGTATTTTAAGTGCTCCGGTTCCTGATGCTGAGGGGGTTGATATTGTGCCCCCACTTGTTAATGATCCAGTCCCAATTGGGATAGTTTCTAAGGAGAGTGGGACCCGATATAAGGGCACATATTCTGGTGTTGATGCTCTGGCGCCTTGATCGTCTAGGTATGATATTTATCCCATTCTTGTTATTTTTGTAATAATAAGGAGAGTGTAATGTTTTCAAGTTAGAGGTAGGGGTACTAAAAAATTTTGGGAGCAGTTTGAATTTTTTCCAGATGTAGCTAAACCTAAAAGTCTATTATGACTTGCAGGTCTGAGGCAGACAACTGGGATAGGGAGTAGATCAACGCTTCTATGGCAGCGGATATTTTTGATTATTTTGATAATGATTTTTATGTATTTTTGTAAAGTTGGGATGTATTTAAAGATATTTGACTCTGATTTTGATGTTTTGTTATTGATGTCATATTGCAAATTTTATGCTAATTTCTGAAATGAGATTGTGAAAAGTGGTGTGAACTATGTTGAAAAATTAAAAATATTAATCCCTCTTAAAATCTATGTTATGAATTGCATGATTTATATAGTTGTTTGAGACTGTTGAGTATCTGATAATGGCATTAAGATTAAAGATAGTATAGTTCGGGATGAAAACTGTTGCATAATTGGATAACTAGTACTAAGTAATCCAGTCTTGTGCAAGTGTGCGTGTAAGGTTTACTTAGTTCCCTGTTATGTTGGAATCTAGAACTTGCTCGATTGATTTTGCCTAGGTCTAAGGATAGTTAGGTAGGAAATGATCATAGGCCATTTTTGTGAGAGTCCACTTAAGCCTAAAATTCTTGAACCAAATGAACAAATCCCCTTAATCTAAATATTTGATCTTTAATAGGCCAATTTTTCTTGTATCACCTATCACCTTCCTATTTAACTTTTAACGGACCTGTTTGGCCCTAGTCCTCCTGAGGATATGTGCACCTCAACTCAGAAAAATCTCCTAAGTTGAGGGTGGATATTATAGGGGTGCATAAGAGAAAAGCTAGAATGAAGAAAAGTGTGTACAAGGGAAATAGTTGAAACATGGGTAGGCATGATGTAAAGAAAGGAAAGAAAAGTACAAGGTATAGAAAAAGAAGAAGAATAAGAAAAAAAATAAATGCTAGAAAGCAACACCTGGCCCAAGTGGAATGTTCTTTAACGAAACAAATAACGTAAGGGTGGAAATAAAAGAAGTCATCAATAGTAGACCCCAAAAAGATTGTAGTGCCCAAGAGGCTTAGTCACTTTAAAAATCCATGCATATCATACCAGCCCTAAGCCTAAGTTTCAAGCCAAATAAATTACTATAGTGATCCTACTGTGGTAGTCTGACAACTTAGGAAAAGAGCATAAGGGCACGCTTATGGTATTTTATACACACCGATGATACTTTTTTAAGTGAGAGAGTCATTAGTATATCAATGAATAGAGAAGTCTATCTATGAGAAGTAAATGGGATTTCATTGACTATGAGTGCACATGGGTTATATTGCTAGGTTGCTAGATTGTTTGATGAATGTAAAGAACATATATGCCCAAGTGTCTATTGTGAATGTAATGCCATCATCGAATTCATTGATGTTTCCACTTATGCGGAAATGCTATACACAAGTATGAGTTGAAAAGTTGAAAATTGAGAGGGGAGCAACAAGATTTAGAATTGAATCCAAAATCACTTCCATGGGGTGTTTGAGATCTTCCTATTTTAAGCCTTGCCTCTGGGTTAGGAAATAGTATTTGGTTTTGTTTACCTAAGGACATGCAAAAGTCTAAGTTGAGGGTGTTGATATGGCATAGAAATATGACACTTTTTATGCATAAAACCATGAATTTATGCGTGAACTTAGGTTGTTTTGTTAGATATAATGTACTTTGTTGTGAATTGTAGGTAAAATAGGTTGATTATATTATTTGAACAAAAAGAGAAGGAAAAAACCTAAAAAAAAAACCAACTCCAATCAGTTATGAGTCTGATCTTGAGTCATAAGCATTCGATATTGCTCGTATGCTGAATCATATGAGGAAACAGAACCAAAAACCAAATCAAGAAACCAAGTATGAAGAAGATACGATTCATGTATCCCGGTTGTAAGGCAGGATACGAATCAAATGTTGAAGCCATGAGTATAACAGAATCCAAGATACTATCCAGGAATTGAAGTATCAGAAAGATATGATTCAGATGTTTGAGTACGACTCGTATAGAGATGCTGTATACCAACCAGTGTTCAAGACCGAAAAAGACTAAAATCCCAGGTGTATATGGATCAATGACACAAGTCATATACCTAGTTATGACTTGTAAGCCAAAGTCGTGAGCTGAATAGAGAAATAAAACCATGGGTAGATTAGGAACTGGAATGGTTAGGATAAGGTAGGGTACAACTCATAAGCTAAGGATACGAGTGAATACCGAGCCGTATGGAATGCCGACTTAACTTTACCTTTCCCATTTTTCATAGGATTTTATGTTATTTTAGGTTACATGTAGTGACATTCTTTTACGGAAAATTACATACTTTTACAATTATTCTTGAAATATGAGGGTTTTATTCAATTAAAAACTTTGGAGTTTATTCATCTTACTCTTGTGAAATTGCTTTTATGTTTTCTTCATTGATAATCATAATTTCTTGCACAAGCATGAGTATCTAATCTTCTTAGCTAGGGGTGTGGGAACCCTTGAGGATTAGCTATGTAGAGGTAGTGTGACACATAACTGTTCTAGGGTTTATGCATGTATCCTAATTCTTCTTTACTATAATTGATTTCAAGTAACTAAAACATCTTGAGATAAAAACCTGTATTCGCATTTTTTTGATAACCAAGAATCTTGTGATTGGGAAAAGAAGATTAGGACAGTAATTTAGTATTTTTACCTTAACCTTATAGTCCCCGCATTCTATCTTATCACTTAATCCGATAACGAAGGATCAAGTGAACTGAGGCTGTAGCAAGGGACAACAAGGCAATACTTGGAGCCGATAATCAAGTCTAAGGGTGAAATTTATCTTCGTGCTAAAAAGATGTCTTATAATACCTATCTTATAGGCTTTACATACAGTAAAACAAAGTAGTGGGTTGATTACGAGAAGTCTATGGAGTAGAGAAGCCAGGGGAACACAGACCTAGCATTTGTCTCCTATTAATTATAACTCAAAAGCACTCAAGAATTGGTTACTCTTTGATATTGATAAAAAAATCCCCCCATTTACTTTCTCGCACTGCTCAAGGATTAAATCAAGGCAAACAACTGCTCATGTTTTCCCTATGGGATCGACACCAACCTAGTTAGGTTATTATATTTTCATTGACCGCATTATACTTCTGATTGAGGTGTAGTTTTGGGCAACATCATGAGGCATATAATTCCCAAGAAAGCCTCAAAGAACTGGGTCTAAGTCATAGGTGGAGATCCATATAGCCTAGAATTAAGATAGTCTCTCCACCATTTTCTCTCTATCGTGTCGAGATAATAAGCAATAAAGTCCACTCCACATGACTTGACAAACCACAAATTTCATAACCTTTTCTTGCAATTGGATAAGAACTTATAAGTTGTAACAACCCATAGTTTGCATATAATTGTTCTACTTTTATGGAACTTGATATAGCCTAGCGGTATAAGCAATGTAATAGATTTGTAATATGAGTATTGATGATGTAAATGGGTTTCTAGATACTGCCCGTACATTTTAATGTGATGTGACCATGTTAACATTAATACAACTATTTAACTTGGAATCATAAGCTGGTATTTGAATCTAAAGTTTAAAGTGACCAAGTGTATACAAGTCTTAAGTTAGATTAAAGGAATTAAAAATTAAAAATGGAATAAAACATCGTGGTTCTTTCTTGACTTAATTAAGCTAATAGGTGAGTCACCTACTTGAGCTCTATATACCAAGTTAATAGACTTCGATATGGATTAGATTTGGGCCTATATTAATATACTCATTTAGGGCCTAAGCTAAGGAAAAGAAAAGGATAAATAGAGAAAGGGCCCCACATCTAAAAATCAACCCTAAGGCCCAATAAGTTAAATGTCCATTTTAGAAACTAATAGAGCAATTAGGTGCATCACCTACTTTGACCTTTGAGTAGCTTAAACTCCTTAAGTAGGTACCTCACCTACTTGGACCAATTTGACCGATTCGGGGTCCAAAATATAGCTAAAGAGATAGCCTAAGTAGGGCCTTTATAAGGCAAAATTTCTAGTCATTTTCTTCATTTCTAGGTCACCAAAAAAATCATATTTCATAAAGTTCTCTCTACTTTTCTCTAGAATAGCAAAGACCAGCCCAAATTTTCCTTCTAGGGTTCTTGAAGAAACCCTCACCTTTGCAAGCCAAGGTAAGTGAAAACACTTATGGTTAAGCTCAATTCTCCCATGGAAGATTATGAAAACATGCTATTCATGCTTAAGTATAAGTCTAGGGCAAAATATAAAACAACCTAACTACCCACTTGTCATTGTTATTAAGAGACTTCTCTTTTCTTCCTTGATTTAAAGTGTGAAGGAGAGTCCAAGTTCTTGAAGATTTAAATTTAAAAGTATAAATTGTAGAAAATTAACGTAAGGTGACTGCTCCATTTTTTCCTCCTTATGTATGAGTTGGGGTAAAGAATTATGAATGTGTTGTTATTAAGAGCTCAAGGGATGATGTGTTTAATACCTAGTTGCTACGATAAAGGAAAGTTGGGGCTATTTTGTGGTCTATTTTATTTGTATATGTTGGAGACTACTGGGTTGATGTTGGGAAAGGTGTGACTAGTTTTTGTTGAAATCTAGAAGAAGAGTGTAGTGGTATGCCATTGAACTGAATTTTGAATATAGTTACTGCTCATTCTATTTTGTATATTGTTTTGAGGGTGTAATGAAGCCAAGGTTATCTTGGGGGATCTTATAAGAATCTATAAGGCATGTGGATGTAATTTCAAGAGAAAAGGGCTAGAATAACACCCTTGATTAGATAATTTATGGGCTTACTGCTCGGTGAAGTTAAGTAGCCTAAATGGGTTGGTTAGTAACTAATACTAGTTTTACCATGTACCTTATTGTTTTGGTGAAGTTAAGTAGCCTAAATGGGTTGGTTAGTAACTAATACTAGTTTTACCATGTACCTTATTGTAGATAAGTAATTCAAAAGGTAGAACTTTAATTTGGGTTATTATTGGAGTTGCACAACAAGGTATGCAAGGCATATTCTATTTTGCATGAAATCTAACACTTGTGTTAAAAAGTAAGTTTCTAAAGTTCTCCTATAGAAAATGATACATAGTGCTAGTGCATGATCTACCATGTAGCTAACGACCTTGTACCCACTCTCTAATGTGTCAGAACACCTCAATATGTGCTTACTATTAAGTTGGCATGTTTACTTTCACTAGAAAGTTTCAGGAATTCTACTTTAAGTCAATTAAGACCCATATGTTAATTTCAGGTCCTAAATATTTTATTCATGTACAAACAATTTCCTACCTCTATCATTGCATTAAGTGTTTATTCACATGTCTCTTACTTGTAGATTATTGTTCCAAGGAATAATAATGTTACGTCCACCAAACTAACAATCTCAAAGGCTAAATAGACTAAGTAACAAAATCTGAACTGGGAAGGTAATAGCTCAGGGGTATAAACCGTGCATGGGCCGATCCCAATACCTTTATATATGGGTAGAATCCTGGGGAGAAAGCCTAGCATTGGCTGATCCCAATCTATTATATATGGGTGGTAGGTCAGGGACATAAGCCTAGCATGGGTTGATCCTAATTTGTATATTTAACACTGATCAGCTGGTCATTTGTATCATATGGTTTACAAATATTATAAAGTAAGAAAGGTAAAATAATGAAAAGAATGTAATGTACATGATCCCATAAGTATATGTAATGGTGGTCTATTAGTACTATCTATACACTCATACCTAATTTGTTTGTGCTTTTGTTTTATGTGTAATTACTTTTAGCCTTGTGTATTCAGTACATATTTTCGTACCAACATCCCTTATGGGGGACAAATATTTCACGCGGCAGGAACAGGTAGTTCAACTAATGCACCTTCTTAGTAGGAGCACAGGATATCTAAAGGCTATTGGTGAGATCCAGATTATTCGGGGCTTTCCGAATTTTTTACATATATTTTGGTATTGTACTATGGTTAAGAGTAATGCAGGGGTTTGTCCTGAACTTAGCTAAATCTATGTATTATTAGAGGCTTTGTAGACCAATGTAAAGTTAAGAATGGTAGCATCTTGTGTTTTAGATGTGTTGGACCCAACAATCAAGTCTTGTATATTTAGTTTTGTTCTTGACTACATAGTTTATCCTTATCGATGCATTAGATCCATATTCAGAAGAACCTCATATTTACATGCACAAGACGTACAAGGTCATAAATTAGTGCTCTCTTGCCTTTATGGCTATGGGTGCCTGTCCGTCCCAATGGGATATGAGGCGTGAACATAAGAAACCTTTCTCGGAATACTTGGGTATATTAAATCTAAAAAATCATTCCATCATCTTCTACTCCTCTGAAGACATAACTGGCTGGACTACTGATGGTATTGGGACTACAAGTGCTGGCAGAACCTCTAGCTTAGACACCGCTGCTGTAGGCTGTGCCCTTAAATCAATACCACCTTGTGCTACTGGCTGAGCTCCCTCAACCGGTGGACCACCAACTAACCCTAATAACTATACCAATGTATCCTGAAGGACTGAAGAAGATATAAACCATAGTGGAGCCTGGGCTACCCCTATACCACCTGCTGCTATGGTGGCCGAATACATCGAGCTCTCAAAGTCTCAGGAGCTTTGACAAGATTTGATGATGGATCCCTGTCCTAATATCAAACTTAAACTGCTGATCTTTCCTGCCCCGGATCTCTGTTGACCGTGACCCCTACCCAAAACTCTAGCAGCAGACTTGGGGTCCTGATCCCCAACTCCCACACCTCGCGTCCCAGTCATGTGCATAAGTAGTGAATCAATAAAAACTATAGAAAAACTCTGACCCAATACACCGAAATGGATCAAAAAGTGATATTTTTCCCTAAAAATGCTCTGTATAGACATCTCTGTATCGATCCACAGGACTATACTAAAATCTCCTTTAGTACCAATGATACCAGTGAGACCTAGGCTCTAATACAAAGCTGTCATGACCCAATTTATCAAGTCATGATGGCTCCTACTATATCCTACTAATAGTTAGGCCAAGCCATAGCTCGAAATAATAGTTAACGGGCTAAAGGGCAGAAACTAAGTGAAAAATAGAAAGGAAACATATAAAGTATATCAAAATAAGAGAAGGAAAAGTACAACACTATACAAACAAATCCCTCTAAAGACCTGGTAAGGTTGGTACTAGAGCCACTACTAAAACATACCTAGAACACCAGACAGAATCCAAAATATACATAATATATACAGGCGATCTCTAGTACAAAAGACTAAACTGTAACAGATAGAGGAGGATCAACTTCATAAGATAGCAATCTCACCCTACTCCAGATCAGTACTAGAAAGTACGAATCATGTCAATGCTAACTACTAGTACTCAAATCTGCATCATGGGAAAGATGAAGAAGTGTAGTATGAGTAACGAAGCTATGGTTACTTAGTAAACAACATCCACCGACTGAGCTCAATATAAGAAAAGTATAACTAAAATACGGAGGTGTTTTCTAAGTCAACGGTAAATAGGGATTGAAAGGTAAAAAACTATCTAGCTTTACAAAAGTGATATAGGGATAACTAAAAGTGATACAAAAATATAAATAATTTATTATTGAAAGGCCAACTAAATATAACCTAATTCGGCCCCGATAAGCCCGCCAGGCACACTGAAGAAGACAATTAACTCGACCGTGCCCTTATAAGCTGGTGGGACACATAAAAATATTTATAATAAAATAAACATAAATAATCCATAATTGAACCAATCCTAAGAAATCATAGTAGTCATCTAAATGTGCACCGGGCTTGAACTGGCACTAATGGGTAGTAACGAGAAGCCAGGCGTCAAGCTCAGACCAGTAGTGGTAGATAATAACAAGAGGCCACATGTCAAATTAGAACTAAAAATAGTGGTTAATAATGAGAGGCCTTATGCACGATATACAACAAAACTCATAATCAGATGCCACACTTTAATCGGAACTCAAAGGAACCACAACTCTCAGAACAACATTAATCAGTACCAGAACTGCCATATCATCATAACCAAATGCCGAACTTGAACTAGAACTTAGTAATCATACCCAATTATAAAAATTAAACCCAAACCATATAGTAACTAATGCCATAGTGGTATGACAGAAATAAGGTATATGCTGACCCTAAACTGTAATTAGAATAAATTCAAATAACCATTCATATAACTTAATTAAAAAGATATGATTCAAAGGTTTCACAACATAAATACCACATCGTAATCTCATAATACTACATCATACTAAAAGGTAACTAAACCAGAATTTATTAGATTAGGGTCATAACCGGATAAATAAGGGATGATATCTATAATGAATGATACACAAACTACAACTGCCTAACTAAAATTAGCATAATATTACACAATTACCATAAATAAGCTCAATTTATAGATAAGGTAAGCCTAGCCTACATGGACACCAAAGATAAAAACCTCTCTGAGAAGCCTCCTAATAGTGCTCCACTGGAAGAATAACTTGATGAAAATAATTAATTTTGTTTAGAATAAAGTACTATATCACAATATTTTTTGAAGTAACACTTCTTCAATGTGGCTAAATGTATATATTTTGAGTACTTTTAACGTCAATTAGCATGGGAAAGAATGATGCATATTACTTAGAGAATCATGGAAAATCCATTAACATGAGAAAGAAGAATACACATTACTTAGAGAATCATAGAAATTCCATTAACATAGGAAAGAAAAATACATATTACTTAGAGGATCATCAGAAGTTAATGTGTTCCACATAATGATAACAAGTCACCTATTAAATGCCATTGCATGCCACCTACCTCATTTGTTGTGTTGCCCCTCCACTTCCACGTGGATATGGAGTTGCCACCAAGCTACTCTATTTAATCCATTAAATGAATATTTGGGTATTGGATAGGTTCGTGATAAAATAAATATAATATTTTGGATATACCATAATTAATAGAAAATTATTTCTAAAAAAACCTCTATTATATAATAATAATAATATTTTAACAGTTATAAACTCACTATCTCCCTTTAAAATATTAATAAGTTATAAACCTATTTATTAAGTAACATAGATAGACCATAACTAAAAAATTTTATACAAATTAAAAGTATTTTAGAAGAGCAAAAAATTATATTTCTACCAAATGCTAATTTAAATTAAGTATTCTACAATGTATTTGGTATCACTAAAATTCTCAAATGAACCGCTTAAAAATGAACTATTATCCCCGTAAGTCATAAATAATTTGGGCCAGTTATAGAAAAATGCTAGACAGCAAAAATGTATGAAAATAAGGAAAATGACCGTGAGGGTCATTACTCTAAGTTTGAACCTCATGTATCCTCTCAATTTTTCTACTTCGGAAAATTAGGGAGATCTTTGGATAGTCACCATCAAGTTTGGTACGTCATCAAAGTTCTCAAACATAACTCCAAAATAGATTTTCTTCACACAATTCAACTAAAACCTATTATTGCAAATTCAAGTGCAAAATTTGTCTAACCATGGTGTTTGTCAACCAAACCACATCATAGGTACTAGATTTCCCCAATTTTGTACATCAATTAGTGTGACATTTAAACCCAAATTAGAAAACCCCAAATCAATTTAACCTTAATCTGATTTCTATTCAATTTCAATAGCAATGTTGACCTAACAAGGATATGCATGAATTTAATCAGGCAATTCATACCCTAAGCATGCTTATTTCAAAGAATCTCAATTAAAACTTTGACTTTGACTAACAAATTCACAATAGCATACAAATCTTGATGATTTAGCACAAAAAATCCAAATTTCAAGATAAAAAATCATTAGGCTACTCAAAATAAACTGGAAACTAGTCAGAGTCAACCATGAGTAGCTAACCTTTCAGTGGAATGGATTGGTAAATCGAAAATGAGACTTTGAGATTAAAAACACACAAGAAAATTCTGGCAGCAACAGTGTAGTGGGGAATGGTGGAGCAACAATAGTATAATAGATTTGAGATCAAGATCAAAAGCTCTTGATTTCAAGTACGAGTCGAGATCAAATTCATCAAATTCACCAAATTTAAGATCAAGCATGAAGGCCCTTAAATTTATATATGAAAGGATGAATCAAAGGATTCACAAAGTTTGTAACACCCATATTCTTAAAATATAATACTACAATTATTCCGATTGTTCAATATTTTCCTATTTTGATTATTATTTTCTTGACTCAAATTTTACTGTCACAAGAATAGCAACCATCAAAGAGGTGCAAAAAAGCAAGAAATAGTTCACATTTTTGAAGTATCTTGCACTCCAATTTTTAAATTTATATATTTGAATAATTTTCCATATATTTTGGTGACCAAATTATTTTTTTTCATTGCTTTGCTATGTAAGAAAAAAAAGAATTGAGAAAAAGGGAAGTATGCCTGGTTGTTAGAGACTAATAGATATAGTGGTAAGATAATTTTCCAAGCAAAATTTTTTTTTTTAAGCTAGAGTGCGGTACACATATTTGAGCTTGACAAATCCAAATTTGGATCCCTTAAAGCCCATCTAAGGAAAGCACTCCCTACCAAGAAGTACTTTTTTTTCTTCCTAAAGCGGACAACATTCTAACAATATTAATGCTAATATATACAATATTTATGTAGCATTATCTATGAAGTTCTTAATTTTGTTTTTTCATAGCAAATATTATTCATCTTTCTTTCAAATTTGGATGTGCTCCTTGAACTTTCAGTTTCTTTTATGAGGTCGAGGTGTCCAATATAGTTTTTATAGGTATTATCCTTGGTTTATTTGATCTTGGTCTACTTTATCATATGTGCTACTTATATGGAGTGTGAGTAACTTATTATGCTTATTATTACTATTTCTATCCTAGGAGGTGATTCTGTAACGGTGTGTCGGGTGTACTAATCATACATTATGACACTTTTGGGTATGATAATTGGGTCGATTTGATTATTCTATATATGGTATATTTCAATGTGATTTTGTGTATGGATTAGCTTTCCCCATATCATTTTGTCTTGTATTTCCATACTAGGAGACTTACTTTAGTTATGCCAGTTGTACCAAGATTGGATCAAACAGATACTCAGGGTTCGGATCCAATAAGAGTCATTTCTTTTCTTCAAGCTCATAGGATAGTTGAGAAGGTGTGTCTTTTTTATTTGGTTTATGTGCATGAAAATAGTATTGACATGCCTCCTGATGACACCTAAATTACACCTAGTAATGAAGTATAAAGCGATCATTAAATCAAATATAGAATCCAACTATGTTGCAGTTGACCTCATTCCGAATATGGCTAGAAGTTAGGTCAATGCAATTATTTAAGCTGTTAATTGATTATTTTCAGAGGGGGGTGGGTTCTAGTGAATAGTTTGTAAAATTAACAAGTAATAAGTATTGCGAATTGTTTTTTTTGTAATCAATCAATGATAATGGACTAGGATTGTGTTCCTCATGATTTCATAACTCAATTAACATAGCATATGAGTTATCTATTCTAGTATCTAGCATACAAGATCGATAAGGTAGGTTCACCTAATTGGATGGACTCCTCTATTAGATAGATGTCACTTAGTCACTAGATAAGTGTATGAGTGTTTGGATTATAAATCTTATCCTTGATCCCAAATTAGCTATCCTTGGACAAGCCTTAAGCTATTAGATGAGGGTTGATAGCGTTAAATCTTCGTTGTTAATCCCTTTCCCCACTCTTTACCCTCATGGTCAAGCAAGTAAGAGCTAAGGTGAGTTCTAACATTGGCCACCATTAAAAAGCAATAAATACGAAGGGAAGAACAATACATGCATAGACATTTTTCAAGAATCACTATCTACTTTAATCTACTTTGCTAATTTATCATAGTTCCCACAATCCTAGTTATAAGATTTAGCTATTCATGATCATAAGATCACAATAAGAATTTGTAGAAGAATTCATAATCATAAACTTACTAAATAAGTAGAAAGAATCAAAATAAATCATGAATTCTCAAAGAAAGTTTAATTATAAAGAATCAATGTATGAGTAATCTCCAAAATCTTAAGAATAATGTAAGACAAAACAATGTAATACGTTGATAAGGCTATAAATTTCATCAACTATAATTAAAACCTAAGAAAGGTAATTATAGACAAAAATAAAACCTATCCTAAATAATTTAGTAAACCATCCCATCATCTGTTCATGATTCATTGTTGGTTTTCACAAACTATGGTCTAGACTTTGGCCTTTGAGGTTTAATACCAACTTCTAGTTTCCACAAGTCAAGGTACAATCCGTGCTTATAAACTATGAACGGTACTTAGGATTATGGTTTCAAATTCCAAAATTCCTCTTTTCAACTCTTTCTTTTCACGCTTTTTAAAATGAGTCACCATGGCTCGTGGTTTGCTTTTCACAGTTTGTGATTTGTCTTATACTATTTGAAGTTGTTCATTCAATCTTCTAGATCTCAAATACATAAGGAAAAGCATGACCCATCCTTTTTATATAGGACTCGTACTTAGTTCCTGTGGTCCATATTTGGTGTGTTTCATTATACTATTTACTTCTTTCATTTTAAGACCTGTTTTCCTATACAAAAAGATAAAACACATCATATGAAGCAAAATTTACTTAATAACATGCATAATTTCCATCTTATAAACATAAAAAAATCGTAAACTCATGTTACATTAACACCCTCAACTTAGAATGTTTGGTTGTCCTCAAACAACAAAACAATATATATTAACCCTTAAGAAAAACAAACCTAGGAGTTCTACAATAATCACATGACATTTGACAACAAATTTTCACAATAATAGTTCTACCCCTCTAATTCAAAGTATAAAATAGTGGTGGGAAGTCAAAACTCCTTATCTAACATAATAGGCTCGATAGATGACATTATGCTATCATTGGACAGCCATGCATACTCAAAAAATCACTTCTAACAACCAGCGACAATAATATTTCCCTAGTGCCCTAAAAAAAAAGATGTCCCACATACACATATGATAAATGAAAACATGAGCTAAATTCATGTGCTCGATCTCAAAAAGAAGTTCAAACAATAAATTCAAAATACCGTAAGTTTGCTCATATTTTCTATGCCTAAATTTTTAGACAGTCAGATTAGGATCACTGTAGGACTTTAATTGGATCTTAATATAGGATGGCTATGGTATATTTTTAATAGTGACTACACCACCCTTGACACTGCACTATCTTTTCTACACTTTTGACATATTTCTTCCCTCTTTTTTCTCTTTTTATTTCTATCCACTTCAGGCATAACTTTATTTCAACTCTTTTTTTCTTTTTTTTTGTTTTCCTTTTCTCTAATTTTTTTTTACTTGTTTAGAATACGCCAAACTATCAAAAATCGAGACTACCCCTAGTTGCAACACGATGATCAGAGTCCCAATGAACATAAGCTAAACTATGGCCTAGAAAAACACTAAGAATACTTAAAAAAATAATGAGATACTGATTGAAAATTAAACCGAAATGACATGATCATAATAAAAGCAAAATCAGTACTAGCCATCAAAACTGAGACTGTCTGACATAATCAATATGTTGAAAATATAACCGTCTGTCTGAAAGACTCTAAATCATATGGGTTGTTAGGACAAGCCCCCAACTAAATTCAACTATCTAAAACTAGTATAATACCAAAATGATATGATGATTAATGACCCTAAAAAAATAAGAACTCACCACACACTGCTGTAATATGGTGCGCAATCATGTTAAGCGCAATCTGGATGCTGAATGTTGAAACTTATATTATAAGATAATATAGCGTAAAAAAAAAATACAATCAGTACTTTGAATATACCGAGTATATGATATAGGAAATAACTAATATAGGCTGAACATGATGCATGTGATATGATAAACGAATGCAAGACCAAGAAATAAATATGTACTGTATGAAAACTGAATAACTGAATATAAGGTCATACAAGTATCTAAATCTAAACTATAAATTGCATATTGTAGGAGCTACCATTAACCAACATAAACCAATTTGAGCTAATCAAGGTCCAACCTATAAACTCAGTTGTATGGGTGTTCAATATATTTCCAAGGGTACAAACACTAACTGATGTAGATCCACTTAACTCATATAAAAAATTGACTGAGGTGTCAAGCCAGGTCTAACAGGTGACCCTTTAGAACCTATGGTGGCACCGTATTTTAGGGAGTTAGGGACTTCTAATAAAAGTCTTAACTTAACTGATGAATGAGCCTTCATCATTCGCGCGGTGCTATGTACTATTCCGAACTGAATGACACAGATAATTAAAAATGCTCGATAATAATATTCTGAAAACTAAAAATTGCATAGTATGAAAGTATTCAATAACATGTAAGCTGTATGATCTAGAACTCATAAATGTATACATTAAATCCTAGGTCATCGGGTGTTCATAACCCACCATCCCTAAAGAATGCAACTTATCATGGCAATACTACAATCTGAATGAAATAAGGAATTTCATAACTCAAGACCCAAATCAAGAATTTATCTATATTATAATATTTTATAGCCATAAGTATGGAAATATCCTAGAATTTATGGGAAAACATGTATTCATGGTTTAGTATAATCAAGAAGCTGAAAACTAAAGGAATTCACACTTTACATGGAAACCCTAAGCTTAAAAGATGAATTAAACTTGAGAATTTTGAGTTAACTTTGGGAATTAATGGGTGAAAGGAAGTCCATTGATGAAATCCCACATATCAGAGGTTGAAAAGCTCGATAAAATCTTTGGATTTGAAGTTTGAAGTTGAACAACCCTAATTTTGCCTTGGGAAAATAAAATCGCCCCTTTTCTATTTTTTACCTCTATGTGTTGACTGAATTTTGAGTTAAAGGGGAATTGGAGGTGTTTTAGCCTTATATTATATCCTTAAGATAACTTAAATGATGTTGTTTTGGTTTTAAAAGAGTGTCAAATATCCAAAAACCCCTTTGAAAGTGTTGAAACACTGTAGAACGATCCCGAGTGACAGTTTGGGTGACGCACCATTAATCCCTTAACCAATCATCACTTAAATTATAATAAAATTACCAAATTTTTTATTTAATACTTAAGATTGATGGATTTTCCTAACGGGTCATCTATGGTGTGATGTTCTATCACCCAAGCCGTCACACTTTGGCAGACAAACACCTTTCGGGTAAATTGTAATACCCTGTATTTTCATACTAGAATTCTAACCGTCATTCCTACGCGTCTAAGCTCTAATCCAAGTGATTCCCATGTGAATATAGATTGCATGATCTTTATCCTAGTATGTGAAGTGCTCTTGAGGTCAATCATTTTCATATAAATCATATAGAGCCAAGTTGAGCTAAGATCATTTGATTTGTCTAACATTTGATATTCAATTCTACAAGGGACTAATTCAAATGTGTATAGATCTTAATATACATGGAATTTTTCATCCCAATTCCTATTAAATTATAGATAATTGAATTATCTTTCCAACAATACCAATTTCATGAAAATCTGATAACCGATCAAAGAGTTATGGCCATTTTTGTGAGAGGCAGTAAGGGTGTGTGATGGCCAATGTGCCGCCCAATCAAATATGTGCGATTGGAAGTGAGAGGTACACTTAAATGTCTTCCATAAGGTGTGCGACTCAAACCTTAAGGTCTGCCATGGGTTGTGCGCCGCATACCTCACTTCCAAGTACCAAAAATACCCCTATATATGTCTATAACGTGGGATTAGACTCCTATAACACCAAAATAAGTTTACTTTCTCTCAAAATCACCAATAACATTCATTAGGGTTTCAACCTAAAAATTCAAATATCTCAAGATTCAACCATGAGTTTTTAATAATTCTTCGAGATTCGGAATCCCTATTCCGAGGGCTACAAGAAACACTCCTTATCTTTATGAATAGAGTCCCAAGGGCAAGAGTTCATTCAACACTTCAAGTTTAAGGTATGTGGGGTTTTTCAACAAGAGCACCCTTTCGTTCTTGTGCCCAAATTGATTTTTCTTTTATGAATATACATGATTTTACATGTTTTGATATGAATTTGAAGCATGAATTTATACCCTATATGGTTTTACATGAGATTATGATACTCTCTATATTTTGAAAGTTGAATTGAATGAGAATGATGACATTTTTGTACATAAAGCTGAATTTTCCAGATTTTAAAGTAAGTTATATATATTTATGATGAAAAACATGAATCTTGAGAAAATTTAATATGATTTTGATGTATGAGACCTTGAGTCCTAATTGGGATTGTACTTTGAGAAATTATGTGCTATGAGCACAATGAGATTTGAATCCCAAAGCTAATTTTCTTTACCAAGATGTATGATTATAATGATGAAATTTTAAGTTTTAAGTGATTATTTTTGTCCTTATGTCATAAAGTATGAAGCTTTGGAAGGTTTTATGGTGATATTGATGTATGGGTTTTTGGAACCCTATTTGATATTATTATTTTAAGAAAATCATGGGTTATAAACACCTTGAGCTTAAATAATTTGAGATGATAAAGAAGCTTTGACCTTTTAGTCGTAAAAAGTGTTGTCTTTGAAATCGAGATAAGAAAAGAAATCCACTTTTATTGATTTATTATGAAAGGGGTAGCATGATGGCTCCCGTTGTGAATTGTTGAAATATTTATTATTGGATTTTCTTTTGAAAAAATCTGAGCTAAGTCCGAGAGTAGTCTTTAGCACCGAGCGGGAGGTATAGCAGGATTGGTACATTTCTAGAACTACATGCCCCCGTAGGTTGTGAGCCTGAGGCTGATTTATATATAGTGATCACTAGTGAATAAAAGATTAAGGTCCTACTCCGATGGCAAGGATAGGATAGCTCTCCCCAACATGGGTTGTATGTTGGACTCCATATAGCTCATATGGTTTATGTTGATTATGAAAGACTCCCAATGTGTGTGTGTGTGCTCTTCTATCTGAGATGAAAACATATTTGCTTAAAACGCTGAGTTTGAGAAAGTCATTATTCTTAAAAGATTTAATGAATATATTCTAAAGAGAATTGACATGAGATTTGATTGTTTTGTTGATTTGAAATTGAGATGAAAGTTCATTGAGAACGTATTGTAATGACTCACTTGTTTTACTTTACATGTATTATTCATCCATGATTTCGATGATTTAATTCGAGCTAAGTGAGTCATCTATATTAGTATGCATAATTTTATAGAATGTGATAATATTAAGATATTATTTTATATATGCATTGCACCCCCATATTCTCGGTACTTTTCAATGGTACTGACCCATATATTCATATGTGGGCTATATTTTCTCGGAATGTAGGTACAAGGTACAGTTGCACCTTCAGATCCAATCAGTTTATAGTATCCAGACAGCAGGTGATGAGTCTTTTTAATTCAAGGGCTTGAGTTAGTTATGCAGAGTTTATTGAGTTATATTTTCTTTATTCAGCCATATTGAGTTGGGGTAGTCGGGAGTCATGACCTAGCTTGCTACAGTCAGTACTAGTCGAGGCTTCATAGACAGTCAGTAGAAGTTGATTATTTCATTTCAGTTTCGGTTGTAAATACATAATTGTAATCCTGTAAAATTCCATTTTTCTACCTATCAGATTCAGAAAAGAGTTAATTTTTGCTGATTTGTATGGATTTGTATTTTTATTCAGTTGCTTATGAGTTATGCTAGTAAAAGAGTTAGATTAGGGTCACTTGTGACTCTAAGCACCGTGTGACGTCTCAGGACCCAATTTTGGGGCGTTACAAACTTGGTATCAGAGCACAGAGTTCAAGTGTCCTAGGGTGTCTATGAAGCCATGCCTAGTAGAGTCTTGTGGAACGGTATGGAGACGTCTGTACTTTTCTTTGAGAGGCTACAGGGCATTTAGGAAATATCTCCATTCTTTCAAGTTTAAGATCGTGCTATAAAAAGGTTCTCCAAGAAACTTATATAAATTCTCATATTACTCTATTCTAGCCAACTATACCTCATTTTTAAGGTATTAGAAACAGTTAAGCTTAAGTCTCCATAGATAGTTATGGGATTGGAAGAGAGCTAGAAGGTATCCCGTCAGTGCTTTTGAGTTCCAAAGATTGAATTTCTTTATCATATTTGTAAAAATCATGCACTAAATCCAAGTCAGATATGTTTTCAGATTGCTCCCCAGAATCTATAATGTAAATCTATACTTCCCTATCTATGTAGTATTCTTGCGATAGCATGATCAAAAAGTTCCAGTTCCTCCCTAGATAATGCTCTTATATTTGCTAGCAGAAGTTTCAGAAGTTACACCAAGTAGCTTGAGAGGAGCCTTCTAGTGTGTTATAAGTCCCTTAAATTTAAAGTTATGCCCTCGTTCTTACGAGTTATTCAATTAAGAAAGAGTAAGGTGTATTCTTAGATCATTGAATATTGTGTGTCAAGTTTCTATCTCTAGTATTATGTAATTTTGTTATCATTGTGTTTTTGAAAAATCAAAGTCTAGTGAAGCCATGTGGGGCCTATTTCGATTCACTAGCATAGGTTCTTTGTTATTCATCTAATTTTCTTGTTCAAAACACAGGAACAAAGTCTAGTGAAGCCATGTGAGGTCTATTTCAATTCGCTAGCAACTTGTTTTTATCTTGTTGTTTCTGTGTTGGTTAAAAGTTTGGGTTTAGAAGTGTAGTGACAAGAAAGGTGGTAAGGGTGATTTATTGAATATGTATAGCTAAATTTTTTTCTTATGATTGAATTAGTAATGAAGTGATATACCCTTGTTTGTTAGTTTAGTAAAGTTAGAGAAGGAGATTATTAGTTAAGGTGGATTATTGTTTGCTTGAAGTATGAAAAGAGTTATTGATGGTATTTGTTGTGCTAGGAAAGTATAGGTTTTGATTGAAGTACTTAGTGGTTGAGTATTATTAATTTAGGCGTTCCTAAGATTGTAAGAGGAAGTTTGGTTGAAATTTATAGAGCTATGGAAGTAATTTAGGTATGAAGATGGGTAAATAGTAATGATGGGAAGAAAAAGGATATGTTAACAGATTATGAATAAGATAGGCCATATGATTATGATCGATTGTCATTATGTACTAGTTTTTCTTAATGTTGTGTTTTGTAGTTTTGAAGGGAGAATTGTGTGTGAGATTGGGTTGTAAATCATGTTTAGCTCTAGATATTAAGTTTGAACAGTTGATGGTTCAGTTGTTGATGCTAGTGATACGGAGGTGATCTAGTAGGCCTGAACAGTGTATGCAAGAGTGTAAGATCATGTGTTTGTAATTAAGTATGATGTAGAGGTGTACCCAAGGTGCTATGGGGCTGCATTATTTTTTGAGGATTATTACATATTGTGTGATTAGTAGTAATGTTGAGTTGCTAGGTGGAGAAAGGCTAGTTAGATAAGTTATAATGTTCTTGATAGCTAAGTTAAGGAGTTATGATTGAAGATATTGAGCCTTTTTAGTATGATTATTATTCTCATGGTTTGAAAAAAAATATAAGAATAGAGGTGTGATCTTGGTAGGTTATTATTATGTGATTAGAGATGTAGGTATGGTTGCAAATGAGAGTGTAAGTCTTTGATGATGATTATTGAAGCTAGAAAGTTAAGGATGGCATATGGATGGGTTGTTCAAGAATGAAGTTGGTAAGTTCAAAATTAGTTTATTCTTGTGATTTTAGCATTTATGCATAGATAATACAATGATGAAATTATGGCTTAATTTCGAGGCATCATACTTAGAATACCAACTTTGACCTAAGGGGGAGATGGTTAGTGAACAACCAAATCGAGTTTTGAGAATTAGATTGTGATACATGTCAATAATGAGTTATGATGAGATAGTGATCCCTTTTTACTCTAGAATTGGATTTCAGTTATTACAACTCCAATCCATCACTTGCGTGATAAATCCATGCCACAAGCCTATGCTTATACTCATCATGCAAGCTCAAGCCCATTCTTAGATTCTAGCAAGCATGTAACAGCTTCACTCTGTGATATGAGTTATCTCTCATGAATCTATGAACTCTAGTCTTATATTGAATAGCTCATGATAAGTATAAACTCATGTTTCAGAGTATGACCAGTTTTTAAACTCATGATACTAGTGAAGTTCGCATTATATCATGTATATCCTCAGCTTAGATTTCTTTAATAAATCCATGCCTTTGATATTTTATTCCTCAGGACAAAGATAAGTGTTAATGTTATGTATTGTAGTTTTTGTGCTTCTGGTTCATATGCGTTAGCCCTTTGGTGACCTCTTCCTATGTTAAGATAGTGGTGATGATAGTGGATAAACAATGGTTTAGATGTGAGAGAGTTGATGACCCTCATTAAGAAAGATTATTTATGCTTTTATATCTAAGGCTAAAGTGTAAAGTAAGATTAAGGCCAAGTCTTTGATACATGTCATGGTTAGTTAGAAAGTGTGTATGTTTTAAGAATAGTGCAAGAAAATTGTTGTTGATAAAGGTTTAGAGTATATGCGAAGTATGCCTTTAGGGGTATTTTCCTTAAAGTTATATGTGATTTTTAATGATAGGCTTGAATGTCATGTTGGGTGTAAGATGACGAATCAATATGCACTAGTGAATCCATATCAAGAGTTTTAAATTAGTCATTGAAGTGGTAAGGTATGTTATGCTTAGGGTGTGAGTTCTAAGAAGATATAGAATATCGAACCTTGTGGTTTAAACTAGTATTGTGGTTTGGCATGCTGTATCTTGTGATTTAGTGTTAGGCTTGATCATGGTGAGAGAACTTAGTTTAGTTTAGACCTTAGTAGAAAGATTTCGCACTTCCAATATGAGAATTATAAGTTGAATTAAATGAGTATGGTATTTAAGGGGAATAGTATAGTTGAGAGAGCATTTGAGAAGTGATGCTAAGCTTGAAAGTAAGAAGTTGCATTGCCTACAGCCTAGCAATCCTATCCTAGTTTATGAGTTATATAATTATATTCCATGCTATAGAGTTATATCAATGTTGTAATTCCTTAGTCAAATGTCTTGTTCAGAGCATGCTCAAAATTCTTTGCTCCCTAATGTCAATAGAATTTCGTAGAAAATTTATAAAGTAGTGCAAAGTAGTGCTTACTCATAAGTTGACACTATCGTTTTTATCTTAGCCATATAGTTATTTGCATGAGAATTCATGCACTTGTAGATTAGTTCAGTAGCTTATTATTCCTAAGATCCAGTGATTCAGTTTCTGTCAGTTGCACATGATAGCTTAAACACAAAGACTCCTCTGTGCTTCAGGTTAATTATCCACATTCGAGGATGAATGTTCCCAAGGGGGAGATAATGTAATACCCCATATTTCATACTAGAATTCTAACCATTATTCCTATGCGTCTAAGCTCTAATCCAAGTGATTCCCATGTGAATATAGATTTCATGATCTTTATCCTGGTATGTGAAGTGCTCTTGAGGTCAACAATGTTCATATAAATCATTTAGAGCCAAGTTGAGCTAAGATCATTTGATTTGTCTAACATTTGATATTCAATTCTACAAGGGACTAGTTCAAATGTGTATAGATATTAATATACATGGAATTTTTCATTCTAATACCTATCAAATTGTAGATAATTGAATTATCTTTCCAATGATACCAATTTTGCAAAAATATGATACCCGAGCGAAGAGTTATGCCCATTTTTGTGAGAGGCAGTAAGGGTGTACGGTGGACAATGCGCCGCCCAATCAAATATGTGCGATTGGAAGTGCGAGGCACACTTAAATGTCTGCCATAAGGTGAGCGACGCACACCTTAAGGTCTGCCATGGGTTGTGCACCGCATACCTCACTTCCAAGTGCCAAAAACACCCTTATATATGTCTATAACACGGGATTAAACTCCCATAACACCAAAATAGGTTTACTTTCTCTCAAAATCACCTAGAACATTCATTAGGGTTTCAACCTAAAAATTCAAATATCTCAAGATTCAACCATGAGTTTTCAATAATTCTTCGAGATTCGGAATCCCCATTCCGAGGGCTACAAGAAACACTCATTATCTTCATGAATAGAGTCCCAAGGTCAAGAGTTCATTCAAAGCTTCAAGTTTAAGGTATGTGGGGTTTTTCAACAAGAAAACCCTTTCGTTCTTGTGCCCAAATTAATTTTTTATTTATGAATATGCATGATTTTACATGTTTTGATATGAATTTGAAGCATGAATTTATACCCTATATGGTTTTACATGAGATTATGATACTCTCTATGTTTTGAAAGTTGAATTGAATGAGAATGATGACATTTTTGTACACAAAGCTGAATTTTTCAGATTTTAAAGTAAGTTATATATATTTATGATGAAAATCATGAATCTTGAGAAAATTTAATATGATTTTGATGTATGAGACCTTGAGTCCTAATTGGGATTGTACTTTGAGAAATTATGTGCTATAAGCACAATGAGATTTGAATCCCAAAGCTAATTTTCTTTACCAAGATGTATGATTATAAAGATGAAATTTTAAGTTTTAAGTGATTATTTTTGTGCTTATGTCATAAAGTATGAAACTTTGGAAGGTTTTATGGTGATATTGATGTATGGGTTTTTGGAACCTTATTTGATATTATTATTCTAAGAAAATCATGGGTTATAAACACCTTGAGCTTAAATAATTTGAGATGATAAAGAAGCTTTGACCTTTTAGTCGTAAAAAGTGTTGTCTTTGAAATCGAGATAAGAAAAGAAATGCACTTTTATTGATTTATTATGAAAGGGGTAGCATGATGGCTCCCGTTGTGAATTGTTGAAATATTTATTATTGGATTTTCTTTTGAAAAAATCTGAGCTAAGTCCGAGAGTAGTCTTTAGCACCGAGCGGGAGGTATAGCAGGATTGGTACATTTCTAGAACTACATGCCCCCGTAGGTTGTGAGCCTGAGGCTGATTTATATATAGTGATCACTAGTGAATAAAAGATTAAGGTCCTACTCCGATGGCAAGGATAGGACAACTCTCCCCAACATGGGTTGTATGTTGGACTCCATATAGCTCACATGGTTTATGTTGATTATGAGAGACTCCCAATATGTGTGTGTACTCTTCTATCTGAGAAGAAAATATATTTGCTTAAAAGGCTGAGTTTGAGAAAGTCATTATTCTTAAAAGATTTAATGAATATATTCAAAAGATAATTGACATAAGATTTGATTGTTTTGATGATTTAAAATTGAGATGAAAGTGAATTGAGAACGTATTGTAATGACACTTGTTTTACTTTACATGTATTATTCATCCATGATTTCGATGATTTAATTCGAGCTAAGTGAGTCATCTATATTAGTATGCATAATTTTATAGAATATGATAATATTAAGATATTATTTTATATATGCATTGCACCCCCATATGCTTGGTACTTTTCGATGGTACTGACCCACATATTCGTATGTGGTCTACATTTTCTCGAAATGTAGGTACAAGGTATAGTTGCACCTTTAGATCTAATCAGTTTGTGGTATCCAGTCAACAGGTGATGAGTCCTTTTAATTCAAGGGCTTGTGTTAGTTATGCAGAGTTTATAGTGTTGTATTTTCTTTATTTAGTCGTATTGAGTTGGGGTAGTCGAGAGTCTTGACCCGGCTACCTACAGTCAGTACTAGTTGGTCTTAATGAAATAGAAAGAATTAATTAGTTATGGGAAAGTTGTTACCTTAAGCTGGAACTAAGTATGAAGAGAATATATAGGGGTACTTGGTCATCATATCTACCTTTGTTTCCCAAGTAGCTCTCTCAACTAACCAATTTCGCTGCTGAACCTTTATGAAAGTGACCTCTTTATTTCTCAACTTACGAACCTGATGATCAAGCATGTCAGCCAGGACCTCTTCATAAGAGAGACTGTCCTTCACACCCACACTCTCTAAAGGAACAATTGATGCTGGGTCACCAATGCATTTCTTTAACGGGAAACATCTAATATTGGATGCACTGATGCTAAATTTGCAGGCAATGCCAACTTATAGGATACATTGAGATAGCAACCCAAAATACTACATGGACCAACAAAATCGAGATTAAGTTTTCCTCTTACCAAATTTCCACCTCTTTCATAGGAGAAACCTTAAAGTAGATAAGATCACCAATAGGAAACTCAAGCTCCCTTCTCCTTACTTATGCATAGGATTTTTGGTGACTCTAAGGTTTTCATCATTTCTCTAATCAGCTGAACTTTGTCCATAGCCTCATGACTTGTTTGACAACTTATCAACAATCTGATAAGTTATCACAGTTGGTCGTCACCTATAAGCAGAGAACAAGAAATTTGAAGTATTTCTAAAGACCTGATCTGATAAGCCATCAGACTAGGTCGTCACCTATAGGTAGCATATAAGAAATCTAAAGTATTTTTGACGACTTGATCTGATAGGCTATCAGATAACTGATAAGCTATCAGACTAGGTCGTCAACTAAGGGGCAATAATATGGATTTTAAATTCCAAATTTTCTTTAAGTTATAGATATAAATAGCAACTTTTAGGGTTTTATTCATCATCTTGAACTTATTCCAAAGACTAGTTTACATCTTTTTGGGTCTCTAAATTTTGAATTCAATTTGTGATAACTTATCAGCCAATTAACACAAGTTTCCAATATCATTCATTCTGGACTTCTACCTTCATGGCTTAGCTACATAACCCCTATTAAGACAACTAAAACAAAGTTTCACATAATCTATCCATTTAACCAAGGAATTGACCATAAAAGCACACCAAAGGTATCGTCATACCCCTAGGCTTGCAAGCTTATAATTATGCCATTATAATTCCATTAACTTGGGAGAATGGCTCGACCCTTTTTGTTTATTAAATCAGTATGGGGGACTGCCACAACCCCCTTTGTTCATTAAATCAATATAGAGGAATACCACAACCCTCTTTGTTCATTAAATAAACACCATTATGTTTCAATAGCCTCTTTATATCATGCAATGGTTCCCAAAGTAGTTCAATATGCATACCTTTATGTTCAAAATAAGTTTCATAAGATTAGGTTAAGGTTTTACCAATTACAATATTCAAAACCATTAATTTGGAGAATCCATGACCCCATTCAAATTAACCACACCCATGCACTCCTAATAGTTCAAAACCATCAATTCAAACCATGAATTATCCATAAAATCATTGGAAAAAATTCATTCATTAAGGCTCGAAAGCCCTTAACACACATCGATAAACCATAATTTAATCACATAAATAACAATTCTAAATACATGGCTTTAAAAAAATAAACTTTAGGGAAGAGTAACATGCCTGAGGTATCAAGAATTACAGAGAGAAATAAACCCTTGGAATCTCTAATTGCCAATCTCCTTGAAACATTCAGTGTTCTTGACTTAGGGATTTGAGAGAGAAGAGAGTATGAATTTGATTGTTAAAGTGATGGAAATAATCCTTCTTGGGTGTTTGATAGACGTGAGTCCTAAGTGGGAAAATAGGAAAATGATAATAATGCCCCTACTTAAAAGTGCAAAAAAATATGACCAGGCATCATGGGTTACCTTATGACTCGTGATGACTCCTTACATGTCATCACCACGACTCGTGGTCTAGACAATGTCTTAAGCTTATCTCACTGTTGACCCTATGAGTCACACCTTTCAACTTGTAGTCAAACCTTATAATTTGTAGAGGCCAGTCATAGTCAGAACAAAAATATTTAGGCACCACACTTATAGATAAGACTATACGACTCATATAGAGTTTTTACGACTCATGACCCCCAGTCGTAATCATAATAGAAAATTTAGGCTAACATATGGTCAGTCTATAATTGGGGTCTTAAGACCCATAAGGTAACCTTAAAACTCATAATGTCATTCATAATCAGGGTAGTTAGTCCAAAAACTTAAAAATTTTAAGGCCTAAAAATCTAGGGTGTTACATTATCCCCCTAGGATCATTCATCCCTAAATGAAGAGTTAAGGCATCCATTAGCACAATTTAATACAAAAACATAACTAAAATTACCTTTTACAAAGTATAAAAATAAAGAAATTAAGGATTACATATACCTTAAGCACGTTATCAAATGCGGGAAGTAGGAATGGATATTTGGACTTCATGTCCTCTTCAACTTCCTAAGTAATCTTTTCAACCTTATTATTCCTCTATAGAACCTCCACTGAAGCCATATCCTTAGTCTTCAAACGACAGACTTGACTATCAAAAATCTCAACTAGGACTTCCTTATAAGATAATGAATTTGAAACAACAACACTCACCAAAGGAACAACCAAGGTCTACCTACACACTTTCTCAATATCAAAACAAGAAAGATCAGGCAAGTAGAACTCAAACACGAGGCAATCCAACTTAGAATCCACATTTCCCACTATCTTTAAGATTAAGTATGGACCCATACACCGAGGACTGAGCTTCCCATTCTTTCCAAATCTTATTACTCCCTTAATAGGAAAAACCTTGAAGAACACCTAATCACTAACATAAAAATCCGACTCCCTTCGCCTCACATCCACATAGGACTTTTGGCAACTTTAGGCAGTCTTCAGCCTATCCCTAATCACCTTCACCTTTTTTATGGACAGGTGAACTAAGTTAGGACCTATTGGGTGAAAGGATATCCACTGATGAAATCTCACACATATGAGGTTGAAAACCTTGATGAAATATTTGAATTTGAAGTTTAAAGTTGAAGAATCCTAATTTAGCCTTGGGAGAAGAAAATGTCCTCTTCTATGTTTTCTCTCTATGTATTGACTAAATTTTGAGTTAATAGGGAAGTTGGGGAATTTCACCCATATTTTACAACCTTAGGATAACTTAAATGATATTGTTTTTGTGTTAAGAGTCTGGGAAAAGACCAAAAAAACCCCTTTGAAAATGTTATAATTGTGTAGAATAGTCTTGACTGATAGTTCAGGTGATACACCATCAATACCTTGACCAAAAGATACTAAAACCATCAAAAAAATGACCAAATTTTGGTCTTAGAGCCTTCGTTGAGGTGATGGTCCATCACTTGAGTCATCACACTCTAGCAGACAGAGACTCTTTGGTAAATTGAGCATTACTTCTTACTCCTATATTGAATTAAAGAAAAATTTGATGTGTTGGAAAGAAAATTAAAATATCTATCATTTGGTGGTTCTTTAGCACAAAAATACTTCATAATATAGAAGTTATGCTCGTTTAAATTTGACTATACCAAGATACTTCATAAGGAGTCAATCGGTAAGGTAGGTTTTGACTTGGCTATGTAGTAGTTATTTATGGACTTAATACATGTATAAATAATTTCTCCTACTATCAAAACATGAATTTGTATTTCCACATTCACTTGAAGCCTTTTCTAATCAAGTATTAGTTTTTTGGGGTGTTACACAAACCCCCTTCCCCCTTCCTATATGATCTATTTGTTCTTTTATACCTAATTTTTCTTCTCATCTACCCCTACAATAGCCACCCTCAACTTAGGGGATTTTCATTAGTTGACATGCATAATGTCTAAGGAGGGACCAAGGTCATAATAAAGGATTAAAGATAAAATTGGAAAGTTAAATAGGCTAATCAACAAAAAAGGTTAGTTTAGGTTCAAGGATAGGAATCAAGAGATTATTACATTAGGTGGATGGTAATTTAGTCTAAAGTGGACTGTTGATCAATTTTTTTTTATTATCCTACAACTTGGAAAGACTAACTTAGTAAGTTCTAGATTGTACATATAAAGTAAGAACTAAACTCAATTCAGCGCACACACACATAAAATAGAGTTATGCTATCTGTCTATAGATATTTAGTTCTTTCCTAGATTATGCTACAGTCGTCCCATCCATATACACAATGTCATTTAAAGTGACCCAAATTTTAATATTATAGAAATGATAGAAACATACAACAACAAGTGGGGTGTCAATTTTTCATGTTTTCCAAAAACAAACAAATCATTGCCATACTTTTATGTCGACTGTACTATGTGTTCCTATCTTCTTTCACCTAATAGAAACAAACAAAAAAAAATTACAAAAACACTGAAACAAAAAAAATCTTACATATGTCGGTTCTACTATAACACTCTAGGGAGAATAAAAAAGCAATAACAACCCTCAAGTTGTGAGTCAAACCCAAAAGTACCCCACCTCCCATCAAATATGCATAGATTGTCCCTAATGCTTAGTATAAAAAAAGTACTAAAGGTAGGACATACCTATAGTGCCATAGGTATTTCAGTCTAGAGAGTTATTATGGGGTGATAGTGCAACCTCATTCTCAGAAATAGTGGCATCGATGACAAACAATATACTCAATGTATCAGTAATAGTAGCATTGGTAATGACTATCACATTTAATGAACTTGGCTCGCCCGAAGGGCCATCACCTCTGCCAATAGTAATACCTTCAAGTGCTGAACTACCTGCTCCTTGCACCCACTCCAGAGTCTCCATTTCATGAAAATCCATCTCATCTAAGTAGAATTACTGGGCAAACTGGGTGTTCTTATCAAACTTCTTCTGTGCCATCTTGGGTCACTCTCATCAAAATTATTATCATCTCACTTTCTCTTTACTTTCTCAATAGTGGATTGATCATGAATGAAAAGTCAGTTACCTCAATATCATCCTCGTGCTCCTCCTTAATGACTAGGACTGTCGGTGTCATGATCTAAAAGTAAAGGTCAAGATGGCACCTACCTCAGTACAAGCCTTAGTAGGTAAGCGAAATACCACAAAAGAAAAGATAAGAAAATATCAAAAATATGAAAGAAAGTTCCTTAAAGGAGAGACATCTTGAATGAAGTCAAGAGATAGAATACATTATAGTAGAAATTTAAATGAAGTACATAGATCCCCAGAAATAGTGTCATAATAGTAAGAGCATCTAATACAGTCTAAAAACTAAAAATACAAAGTCTCTCTCTAAATACTAATAAAGACAAGATAAAGATAGATGGAGGCTGGAACAAGGCTCTAAATGGGGAGCTCACCTAATACTTCAAAAATCAGCTACCACCACACAAATCAGCTATCGTAGCTCATACTTAAACAAGGATCTGCACTGAAAGGGCAAAGTAGGGGTAAGTAAGGTCCACTTTTAATTAATAGGTTTCACCTACAATAAAAAGTTTGCAAATGGTAGACCACAACACACATTAATGAATACATAGAAAGAAACAAAGAAGATGCAAATGCAATGCAAAAATGATGGGACTTTTGTATACACCTTCCAAGCCTCGAAGCTTTAGTACAGGACCCATAGGGGGTTCACAACCCATATGTTTTTATAATCTTAATATCATATCTCAACCTTATAGACACATCCCTCTGTATAGTTATTTTATAAAGTATCTCATGTTCTTATGAAAATCATTATTTCTCAATCAACCTCACCAGCACATCTTTTGATATAGGAATTTTTTAAAGTGTCTCATTTCTATCAAAAATCAATATTTCTTAAACAATTTACTAGCACATCCCTCAATATATGCTCAGTGGTATAAAATTTCATTAATATGCAAAGATGAAATAAGCATGCAATGCTCACACTAAATTAACATAAGGAAAATGATCAATTCAATACAGGTATCAATAACCTCATAATCTACTCAAACCGATAATATTTCATGATAAAAACCATCATATGGATCTACCGTTATAAATAGTCATGTTCGACATCAATAATAATGTCAATAGTGCTCAAGTAATGCCTAATTTAACAAGTAAATCCCCTACTCAAGGAACACAATGCTAGATAACAAAAATTAATGCATATTAAGACCTATAATATTATATAAAGCTCCCACTCAGGCATCACGACAATCATAATCCATCAAGTCAACAAGAATACAAAAATAGTCCCCTCACGGGCACACGATAATAATAAGTATATTGAAATGCAACTCCCACAACTAAATTCTCTAACTCCTAGCATGTTTTACATTATCGTTAACTACTTAGCCTAGTCTGAATAAAGTTAAGCCATAACCTAGCTCAAAAATTTAAAAATCCAATCCTCGTCCCTTGAATGCAAAGCCTTTCCTTCATGAATGGTCATAGAATAATCTAAAACTATCAAAAACATAGTTACACGTCAAAAAGAAGCTAATTCTACCATACTAGCTATCATTACATTGGGTCCGAAATGGGTTTGAAATCTAAATGAGTAAAATTTGAATTTTATTTCAGAAATATGTTTTTCATATATATAGGATTCTATAGTTGAAAACCCATGAAAATTTATTTGAAATTAATGATCAAACAATGAAAAGCCATTTTAAGAGTTTATTGATAAAACCTCCTAAATTCTAGTTTCAGAACAAGATTTAAGAGAAAAGACATAATTTCACCTATAAACTTTTCTACATAACTTACTTTATACCTTTAACTTAAAAGACATTTATTTATCCCCTTAAAAACTTGAAAGATAATTAATTTTACCCTTATGTTGATGTGGCATTCAAAAAAAGAAAAAAAAGAAAAGAACATATTTTATTTAAAAAGAAGATGGTCCCACTTTATATATATATATATATATATATATATATATAATAAAAATAAAAACAAATACCACCCTTTATTCTTTGATTCCCCCACTACTCACCTCTCATCCTATTCTTTTATTCTTTCTTCTTAGATACCCCCTACCTTTCACCCCCACTCCAATCCCCTTTCTCCTTTTTCTAATCCTCCATCTCCATATCTATAACACTTCATCAATTTCATCAAGAAAGAAAAGAATGTGTATGAAAAGTTGTGAATTTTAACATATTTTTCCAAAATCCTTTATTGAGAAGAAGCAGAAGAAGAAGAAGAAGATGAAGAAATGTATGAACAATTCAATTTTTCACTAGTCAAACAATATTCTTAATTTTACACTTTTCAAGACCTAATTTTAAATATCTTTTGTTTTTGTTATTGTAGGGATGCTGTAACGCCTCGAATCTATGCCCCGGATGCTACAGGGTACTCACAATCTCGAAGAACACAAGCTAACCCATAACTAGTACCTGTTGTAATAACTGTGTAATAAATACTCAATTAATTGCAGAAATTGGCAGAATCATATTCCATAAGGTTCAAATCTACAATTAATTCTGAATGCAGAATAAAAATACCAAAACTGAATATAAGTACGAAAAACTAAATAACTATCTGAATAATCTAGTCTGAAAAGCCTCTAACTATCTGAACTATGGAGTTGATGGGGCAAGCCCCCAACTAACTCTATCTACTGAAATAAAATCGAAGTACTATAAATAATAAGCATGTCCTCAAACTATAACGACTCACCACTACTCTAAAAGATGAGAATCTGAATTGCTAAGGGTGCTCTAGAGCCCGTACGTCTGAACCTATAATATAAGACATCACAGTGCAAAGAAAAACATACATCAGTACTTTGAATATACTGGTATGATCAGTAAGGTATGCTGGAATTCATGGGTTCATATGTATGCATAATAATAACTGAATAACATGAGTATGAGCAAGTATGAGTACATGCATGAATACATAGACTGTAACTGAGATTGTGCTAATACTGAGTACTAAATCAAAATACTGATAATCGATATTTGAGTTTATGAATACTGTATTACTAATTATATAAATATCTATATCTGACAGTTCTGAATACTGTGGAACAATACTGAGTTTTGTACTTAACAGAGTGACTATGTCTGATAGTCCGTAATATGTAAAACTGAACTGAGTTTTTTTCTAAGACTGAGACTGGAATTGAGACTGTGGGAGGTAATCATCTAACATGCCCCCCTCTAAACTAATTGGGGTCCAACCTATAACCCTAGTTGGAAGGGTGTCAATACCATGCCATGGGTAAGAACAAGTTATGACTTAGACCTATCTGATAGGAATCTATTCCATCAACCCTAGATGGTAGGATAACTCGAATGAGATATAACAACCCTCAATATATCTGGCAGAAAGATATCTCAACCTACGTTCGCTACGTAGTTCTATAATGTGACTGAATGATTTCTAGTCTATACTAGGCTGGACTGAGTTATTACTGATATTGCTATTTAATTGAACTGAACTGGGTACACTGAGTTTCGTGGATTATTGGAAACTACTGAATTCTATTAACTGACTGAATTTACTAAGGTCTGGACTGAGTACTAAACAAGATTGAAAGAATATGGAGTTTACTGAGTTTTTCTTGAGTTTTGTAACTGACTGAGAGTACTACTAATAGTGACATAACTGCTACTGTACTATGATTGACCATGGCTCTAAATAATCAGCTAAATTGTTGGGTACAAGTACCCCCAGGACTGGATAACACAAAATAAGAGACATGGAATAAACGTGAAATATGTAAACTAAGCATTTGATCATTCTTCATTCATTTGGGCATTTTAGCAAACACTTGCATGTCATGAACTTGAACACACGCTTACATGATATAACTTCACTATTCAACTAACATGCTTAATTCATCAATATCTTAAAAGGCATAAATTATGCACATAGTACTTATCAAGCTGTGAGCACACAATTTTAATATTAAATTCACTATTTGAAGGCTTTAGCATGATTTCACAGGGTAACACATATAAATAAATTAGCCCCACATGAAATTTATCATGAAACATGGATTTGAAACCCAATTAATCATTTTAAACATGGATATTATCAAACCCAACATGGAATTCATGAAATTCATATACTTGAAGTCTAAAAATAGTTTCATGGACTTCAAGGGTGGAAGGAACCCTTGGATGAACACTTCACATAACTTAGTTAAGGAATTTTTGAAAATTGATGGTGGAAATCTTGAGTTCTTGATTTGAAATTAAGTCTTCTAGGGTTTTGTTCTTGAGTAATTTTAAGAAAAGATAAGTTTAATTGCTCTCTAAGGTGATAAATTTCATATTTTGGGGGTTGAAGGTTGAGGGACAAAGACTCAATTGCTCCCAAGGATGCGGTCTTGTAATGACTGAAAAACTATACCATCGATGCACAGGCCAACGCGTTGTGTCATTGGCATTGACACGATAGCCAACGCTTCACGTCGAGTCCACGCCGACTAACTAAAAATTGAAGTTGAGAGCTGGATATTTATCAATAGGATAGTCTAAGTGGCACGCCAAGATCATGTTGATCTACTATTTTCAAATTCCAATGGAGCTTCAAACGAAGTCCAAAAAATCCAAAACTTGTCTGGAAATACCTACGGACATTTCTTATTATGCATTAACCTAAATATCCGCCTATAATGGACGTAAAGGCCATGAAATAAGATGGACAACTTTCAAAGGATAGAATGACACTAAGTTTGAATACTTAGCTAGAATATTCTAAGTGTAGGACCCCTTAACAAGCTTAGAGGACTGAATTAAGCTAAGGATTTTGTGGCCTCTTACATTATCTCCCCTTTGGGAACATTCATCCTCAAATTATACTAAAGAGACTGAGAATACTAAGAGACTGAACATAGACACTGGGCATGCATAACTAAAACATGGTTTCACTACTGAGATAATTGATACACTGAATTATCGTGCTGAACATGCATATCTGATGCATGAGAACATAGATGAACATAATTCATGAATGTATGACTAGAATTATCGATAAGATGATTTTCTCATACTGGACATGCATATATTATGCATGAATACATGACTAAACATGCAATGGTAATTGATACAAAGTTTGTAACTGAAATCTGAACATGAAACTAAATAAGCTTAAAGAAAGCTATTACCTTGGACTGGATCTAATTCTGCGGAGAAGAGGTGAGGATACTTGGTCGGCATGTCTACTTCTAATTCCTAAGTGGCTCTCTCAACAGACTAATTCTACCAAAGAACTTTGGCTAGAGGGACTTCTTTATTCCTCAGTCTACAAATCTGGTAGTCAAGGATTTTGATTGGAATCTCTTCATAAGATAGGCTGTTCTGAATATTTATGCCCTCTTCAGGGACTACGACTGCTGGGTCACCTATGCACTTTTTTAGTAAGGAGATGTGGAACACTGGATGTATTGAAGATAGATCTGAAGGAAACTCAAGCTCATAAGCTACCTTTCCAAAATGGCTGAGAATTCGATAAGGACCAACATATCAGGGACTGAGTTTCCCTTTCTTGCCAAATCTATTCATCCCTTTTATAGGAGAGATTTTCAAGTACACATAGTCACTAATCTCAAACTTGAGATCATTTATGCACACATTTGCGTATGAGTTTTGTCGGCTCTAAGCTATCTTAGGTCTTTCCCTGATCAACTAGAATTTCTCTAAGTTATCAAATACCAAGTCAGGCCCTACTACTGAGGCCTCACCCACTTCAAACCAACCAATGGGAGATGTAAACCTCCTCCTATAAAGAACCTTAAATAGAGCCATCTAAATACTGGAATGATAGCTGTTGTTATATGCAAACTTAATCAAAGGAAAATTGTCATCCCAACAACCTTAGAAATCTATCGTGCACGCTCACAACATATCTTCTAAGGTTTGGATGGTCCTTTCTGCTTGACCATCTATTTGAGGATGGAAGGCCATACTGAGATGAAATCAAGTGCTAAGACCCTTTTTGAATACTTTCTAAAAATGAGAAGTGAATTGGGTTCCTCTATTTGAGATGATAGACAACGGAACACCATGCAATCTGGCCAACTCATTGATATAGAGTTTGGTATAATCTTCGGCTAAGTAAAAGGTATGGACTGGAAGGAAATGAGCTGATTTGGCCATCCTATCTGCAATGAACCAAACTGAATCATGCTGACAACGAGTACGGGGCAAACCTGTCATAAAGTCCACGTTCACTTCTTCCCATTTCTAGGTGGGAATGCTAAACTCCTACATGGACCCACTAGGCTTCTGATGCTCAAGCTTAAGCTGCTGACATGTTGAGCACTTAGCCACAAACTTTGTAATGTCTCTCTTCTTCCCACTCCACCAGTAGATCTCCTACAAATCTTGGTACATCTTAGTAGCCCCTGGATGAATAGAGTAACGCGCACTATGTGCTTCAGTAATATTTTGCTGCCTCAAGTCATCTACACTTGGAACACATACCCGACCCTGGCAACACAGCATACTATCTCCCCCTTAGGAGAAAACCTCAACTTTCTAATCTCTAACTAATTCTTTTAACTTAACTAGATTGGGATCCCTATCCTGCTTTTCCTTCACTTCAGAACTAGGGATGATTATGAACTACTCTGTACCCATACACTACCTTTTGCTGAATCAACCAAGCGAACACCTAGTTTGACTAACTGATGGACTTCCAGAGCTAACTTCTTCTTACTGTCCTTGACATGACCAATACTACCCATAGACATTATACTAAGAGCGTTGACCATTATGTTAGACTTTCCCGAATGATATAGAACACTCATGTCATAGTCTTTCAATATCTCTAACCACCTTATTTGGTCGAGGTTTAGGTCTTTATAAGAGAACACATACTGCAGGCTCTTATGATCAGTGAACATATCAACATGCAAACCATATAAATAGTTCCTCCAAATCTTTAGGGAAAACACTACTGCTGCTAACTCAAGATCATGAGTAGGATAGTTCTTCTCATAAGGTTTAAGTTGTCTAGAGGCTTAGGCTATAACCTTACCTCTCTACATTCAAACACAACCTAATCTAACTCTGAAAGCATCACAATACACAACAAAGCCATCAAAAGCATTTGGTAAGGCCAAAACTGGAGCTCTGGTAAGTCGAGTCTTCAACTCCTGAAAACTCTTCTCATAAGAATCTGACCACTGGAACATGACTTTCTTTTGAGTCAATTTGGACATAAAGGATGCAATAGACGAACCCAAGAAACTCCTTAACAAACCATCGGTAACAGCCAACCAAACCCAAGAAACTCCTGATAGCTGATGGAGAGATGGGCCAAGGCCAGTTTCTCACTGCCTCAGTGTTTTGGGGATCAACTCTAATGCCACTACCGAAAATAATATAGCTGAGAAATGCTACTGACCTTAACCAAAATTCATACTTGCATAATTTGGTGAATAGATGATGATTTCTGAGAGTCTACAATACTTTTCTGAGATGGTCTACATGATAGTGTTCACTATTGGAGTAAACAAAAATGTCGTCTATGAAGAGTACGATAAACATGTCCAAGTACTGCTTAAACACACGGTTCATCAAGTCCAAGAAAGCTTATGGGGAATTGGTAAGACCAAATGACATGACTAAGAATTTGAAGTGACCATACCAATTTTTGAATGCTATTTTTGGGATGTCACATTCTCTGTCTTTGAGCTGATGATATCTTGATCTGATATCTATCTTAAAGAAATAGCTGGCACCCTAAAGTTGGTCAAACAAGCCATAGATTATGGGAAGTGGATACTTTTTCTTGACCGTAAATTTGTTTAACTGACGATAATATATACACATTCTGAGGGGACCATCTTTCTTATGCACAAATAAAACTGGTGCGCCCCATGGGGATATACTGGGTCTGATGAATCCCTTATCTAAGAGAACTTTTAATTGTTCCATTAATTCTATGAGTCCTATAGGTGACATTCTGTAAGTCAAAATATATATGCAATGAGTATCTAGAAGGAGATCAATTCCAAAATAAATTTCCCTTTTGGGAGGAACTCCTGGAAGATATTCGGGAAACACATTTGGGAATTCACATGTACTGATACTAATTCAAGAGTAGGGGTTTCTAAACTAGAGTCTTGAACTCGAACGAGATGGTAGACACATACCTTTAATATTAATTTTCTAGCCCAAAGGTAAGAAATAAGTTGACCCCTAAGTGCTGAAGTACTATCCCTCCACTCTTGGACGGGTTCATTCGGAAACTAAAACTGGACAATTTTGCTTTTGCAATCGACTGAGCCATAGCAGGAATGAAGTCAATCTATGTCGAGAATGACATCAAAATCAGCCATCTCTAATTTGACTAAGTCTGCTGAAGTGACTTTTTGAGATACCATAACTAGAAAGTTTCTGTATACCCACCGAGCTATGATGGATTTACCCACTAGGGTGGAGATTGAGAAAGGCTTTGCTAGAATTTTGGGGCTGACTCTGAAATCAACTGCTATATAAGGAGTAACAAAGGACAAGGAAACTCATGGATCTAGCCAAGTGTAAACGTGAAAATTATAAACTTGCAAAGTACTAGTGACCACATCAGGAGAATTTTCCTAATCTTGCCGGGACTGAAGAGCATATAGTCTGTTTGGGTGATGCCCATTGGTGGAACTAGATGAGGCATCCTGCTGATTTAGGTGACCAGAATGAGCTGGCGGATAGGTATGCTGACTCTGAAAACCCACATAAGGACACTTTCTAACTCTATGGCCTGGCTTGCCACATCTAAATCACGCATTACTGCCAGCTCTACAGATACCTTGGTGGCTTCTGACGTACATCCTGCAAAGGGAATTGGTTCGGGCACTTCTAACACTTCCCTGGGGCTTAGGGCCTGATGCCCTATCTTTGTTGCCGTCTCTAAATTTTGGAATTAGAGCACTGGCTGAGGACAAATCTAGAGCTGAGGATTAAAGGTAGAACTGATAATGATTCCCATCTTTTGACTTAGGCTGAGCCAAACTGAAACTGCCTATCCTCGTTCTCTTATTCTCCCCCCTTCTCTTTATTCTTGGCTCCTCTATCTACTGAGCATGGACCAAAAGCTAGGATATGTCCATATTCTTTATCAGCATTACGGTCCTGCTCTCTTTGACTATATTGCTAGACACCCCTAATATAAACTTATTCATCTTAGATCTGCTATTTTCCACAATATGCGGGGCATATATGTCAAACTGAGTAAACTTGAGGGAGTACACCTAAACTATCATATTTCCTTGCTTCAGGTATATAAACTTCAAAACTTTTGCTCCCCTCAACTCTAGCAGGAAGAACCTATCCATAAAAGTAACTACAAATACCTCCCATTCTATGGCCCTGCATTTGCGTCCCTCCTTGCTTTCTACTATTTAAACCATGAGTGAGACACATCCTGTAAATAATATGTGGCTAACTCATCGGTCTTAATATCAGTCACCCCCCTGATATCGGTAACCTTCTGCACCTGATTAAGAAATTCCTAAGGGTCCTCATCTGTCTTAGTCCCGAGAAATGAAGGAGGGTTCATTTGGGTAAAGTCCTTAATCCTAGAAGCAGCAGTTTTGGCCACTGGGTTGGTCGAAACCAAAGTTGAACATTTATTCTTGGTTGCTACAGAATGAGCTAGGGTGGTGAAGGTTACTCTGAACTCCGCATTGGAGACATGCTCGCCCAACGGATCTGGATGGATGGGCTGAGGGGCTGACTGGTCTCCCATTCCTCTTCTCAAGTCCTCTTTGGAGGCATATTCTATGGATGACAGAGAAGCTAGGATTAGAAAGAGAGTGTAATTAGAGCTCATACTCACTCGCATGACACAAATACTGAAAGAAGAGAAACTTTTACTAAAATATCTCGTAGCCTCCTGTCTAAAAGTATGGCGCGCAACACATCCATCCAGAAGACTCTACTAGATACGTCTTTCAGAATTTCTAGGACTTTGTTGAACCTAGCTCTGATACCAAGTTTGTAACACTCTGAGTTTGTACCCCAGACGCTACACGATGCTCACAATCTCAAAGGACTACAAGTTAACCCATGATTGGTACCTACTATAATAACTTTGTAATAAATACTGTATTGATTAAGGAAATAAGTGAAAACATATGCCATACGATTCAAATCTGCAATTAATTCTGAATGCGGTATAAAAATACCAAAATTGAATATAAGTATAGAAAAACTAAAGAACTATCTGAATACTCTAGTTTGAAAAGCCTCTAACTGTCTGAACTGTGGAGTTTATGGGACAAGCCCCTAAATAACTCCATATACTGAAATAAAACTGAAGTACTGTAAATAATAAGCATGTCCTTGAACTATGAGGACTCACCACTACTCAGAAAGATGATGATCTGAACTGTTAAGGGTGCTCTGGAGTCCGTACGTCTGAACCTACGATATAAAACATCATAGCACAAAGAAAAGAATACATCAGTATTTTGAATGTACTAGTATGCTCAGTGAGGTAGGCTGAAATGCATGAGTTCATATAGATGCACAGTAATAATTGAATTACATGAGTATGACTAAGCAAGAGTACATGCATGAATACATTGACTGTAATAGAGATCATGCTAATACTAAGTACTGAATCTGAATGCTGATAACCGATATATGAGTTTATGAATATTGTATTACTGATTATTTGAATGACTATATCTGACAGTTCTAAATACTGTCGAACCATACTGAGTTCTGTACTAAGATGAGTGGCGGTGTATGATAGTCTTGAATCTGTAGAACTAAACTGAGTTATATTCTGAGACTAAGACTGGAACTGAGATTGTGGGAGGTAATCCTCTAACCGACATACCCCTCTCTAAACCGATTGAGGTCTAACCTGTAACCCAAGTTGAAAGGTTGTCAATACTGTACCACAGATAAGGACAAGCTATGAGTTAACCTTCTCTGATAGGAAGCTATTCCATCAAACCTCGCCTGCAGGATAGCTTAAATGAGATACATCAACCCTCAATATATCTGGTAGGAAGATATCTCAATGTACGCTAGCTACGTAGTTCTATAACGCAGGGATTTCTACTAAGGGTCAAACCCTCTGCTGGAAAGAATGCCCCTATCCCTGGGTTAACTCGATGCTGAATCCTACTCCCAACTGAATAGACACTGAACTGATTTCTAGTATGTACTTAAGATGGACTGAGTTGTTACTGATATTGCTATTTAACTGAGCTGAACTGGGTACACTAAGTTCCGTGTACTGTCGGAAACTACTGAATTTTGTTATCTGACTGAGTTTACTAAGGTCTGGACTGAATACTGAGCTAGACTAGAAGAATACTGAGCTTACTGAGTTTTTCCTAAGTTGTATAACTGACTGAGAGTACTACTAATAGTTACATTACTACTATGACTGACCACGACGTTAAATAATCAGCTAAATTATCGGATACAAGTACCCCCACGACTCGATAACACAAAATAAGAGACATGACATAAACTTGAAATATGTAAACTAAGCATTTGATCATTCTTCATTCATTGGGGAATTTTAGCAAACACTTGCATGTCATGAACTTAAAGCACATGCTTACATGATATAAATTAACTATTACACTCACATGCTTAATTCATCAATCACTTGAAAGGCATTAATTATGCACATAGTACTAATCAACCCGTGAGCACACAATTTCAATATTAAATTCACCATTTGAAGGCTTTAGCATGATTTCACATGGTAACACATATAAATCAATTAACCCTACATGAAATTGATCATGAAACATGGATTTGAAACCCAATTAATCATTTTAAGCATGGACATTATCAAACCAAATATACAATTCATGAAATTCATATACTTGAAGTCTAAAATTAGATTCTTGGACTCCAAAGGTGGAAGGGACCCTTGGATGAACACTTCACATACCTTAGTTAAGGAATTTCTAAAATTTGATGGTGGAAATCTTGAGTTCTTGATTTGAAATTGAGTCTTCTAGGGTTTTGTTCTTGAGCAATTTTGAGAAAAAATGAGTTTAATTGCTCTCTAAGGTGATAAATTTTGTATTTTTGGGGCTGAAGCTTGAGGTAAAAAGACTCAAATACCCCCAAGGACACAGTCTTTTAATGACTGAAAAATTGTACCATCAACACAAAGACCGATGAGCCGCATCATTGGCATCGACGCAATAGCATACGTGTCACATCGAGTCTGCATCTACTCATTAGAAATTGATGCTGGGAGCTGGGGAAAACATTTATCAATGCAATAGTCGATGAGGTGCAAACATTTATCAATGCGATAGTCGATGAGGTGCACCAATATTGCATTGATCCACTATTTAAGGATTCCAAAGGAGCTTCAAACGAAGTCCGAAAAATTCAAAAATTATCCGAAAACACCTACAGACATTCCTGATCATGAATCAACCTAAATATCCACCTATAATGGATGTAAAGGCCATGAAATAAGAGCACCAATTTTTGAAGGATAGAATGACACTAAGTCTGAATACTTAGCTAAAATATTCTAAGTCTGCGACCCCTTAACAAGCTTAGAGGATTGAATTAAGCTAAGGATTTCGCAGGGTCTTACAGATGCTCAATGATTTCTTGATTTTCTTCAAATACTATATTGTTTCTTGTTTTCTCTTCTTGCGGTGGCATCCAACTTGTGGTTCAATTTTTAGATTTTGGGATGGTTTTATTTGTTAATTTTTTCTAAATTATTGGATAAATGTAAGTTATGTTAACTAGATTTTTTTTTGATTTTGAATTGTAAAAAGGGGTATTTGTAGTAAGAAAAAGAGGATGAATGGTTTTGAAGAAGGCAACAAAGAGAGTCAGGGTAGAGGGGATGGGGTGGGGGTTTGAAGAACAAGAAACGGGGGTGGTGATTATGAAGAAGAGGAGTGGAAGTAAGGGAGATGTCCGTTTTTCTTTATATTTTATTATATAACAAATAAATTAGTGGGGTCATTTTTTTAAAAAAATATAATAATTTTAGGTGTGGATGTGATGTGGAAATGGTGTAGCACTGATTTGTCAATTACATGATGCATGTGTTATTCACTTTCCATTGTGTGATTCGAATATGCTACGTAAGGGTGATATTAATTCATTTTAAAGTTGTTAAGAGGGGATAAATAATACCCATTAAGTGAGAGGTCTAAAGTAAGTTGTGAAGACAAGTTCTGGGGTGAAATGAGGTATTTTTCCAAGATTTAAAGGTGATTTTGATGATATAATTAATAAGAATCAATGAAAATATGAGTTTGAAACTTACCCAAGCACAAATGTTGAAGTAAACTCTAATATCACAACCCGATTCACAGTCATGATGGCACCTACTATACCCCTCCTGTAGGTAAGCTAAACTAAAACTCGGAGCTAAATACAAAGTGTAAACTAGGTGAAAAATGCCCAATAAAGCATAAAATAACAAGCGTAACTGGTAAATGAAACAGGGTATTAGAAATAGATAAAAGATAGTCAATACATAGATACCATCCTATGACCTAGTAGAGCTAGTACAAGAGAACCTATAAATACAAGCCAAGAATCTAAAATAGGCAATACAATCTGTCTCAAAACTAAAGACTAGACATAAGTAAGATAGAAAGAAATGGGCAACAATGACTCTAAGAGGTCACCCTATCTCTAGAACTCAACACAGCACGAACGTCGATCAATGACAACAACTATTACTCGGGCCTGCACTAAAAAGGTACAAACTGATCAAAACCATGGGTACTCAGTAGGCATCATCGTTCAACTGAGCTAAATCATGATATAAGTATGATAAAATGCAATATAACATAACTAAGTCAAGGTAGAGAAAAACCTAAATCAACTCCAACATCACTGTGCATAAATAAGTAAATAAATCAGAATAATAATTTAATATAAATGATCAACACATACAATCATAACTACAAAAATTTCCCCTGCCATAAGCCAATTAGTGAAAGTAAATAACCCATTGCAAGCCTCTATAAGCCTGGAAGGTACAAACAAGATAGTATAACCTACACTATCATTTGTCAACTCTCATGATACAACTAGAATTCATCCATGTCATGCCACACCATATCCATCGTTTACATATTAGCTATCATTTATCATTTTTAGACTTAGCTAAAATCACTATCGTAAATCTCACACACCGATATCATCAGATCATAATAAGTATATCATCATAGTATAATGTGTATATCTGGATAATCAACAATATCATTATAAATCTCATGATTGATATCATTTTCCATATCATCACTAATACCATCAGTATCATCATCAATATCATAACCATCCTCTAGACATACACTGAGTATAAATTATAGATATCATCATTATTATCTGGACTTGAACCAATATTTGTATAATTCATTGAATAAGAAATATCTAGACTTATACCGATAACCATATCATCATTACCAAGACAATAGAATAATCATTAGAGTAGTCAATAACATAACCGCTAGCATATCTATTTAACATGATCACTAATCACATTTAAAGCATGACCTCTAGCATAAGCGAGAGAATAATCGTCGATATAGTAAATAAGCATGATCCATAATATAATCAATAGGATAATCTCTAATATAAATAGTCTTAAGTATAATTAATAACATAATAACTAAATTATTCAATAAGCATGATCTTTAGTATATCAATAGAAAAATCGCTAATATAATCAATTAACATAGTCTTAAGTATAATCAATAACATAATCATAGTCACTGAACATGATCTTTAGTATGGACATTAGCATGATCACTAGTATAGTCAATAGACTTGGTCACTAACTTAGTTAATAGCATACCCTATGGATAAATCAATAGCCTAATCAATGGCTTAATCAACGTAATAATTGAGGGCCTATAGCATACTCAATAGCTGATCATTAGCTTAATCAAGGACTTATTCATAGCACAATCGATAAGAACAACTCCCAACGCCAACCCATCATAACCATCAAGTACTAAGGCATCTCAATATCACCAAAATAAATATTTCCTAGATGTACACAAACGTATAAAAGGTCTTCAATAACTAACACAAGTCATGGCCTAAAGTGGGTCGAAGAGCCCACTTCTAAATCCCCAAAATCGTTTACTGACCAATGTCCACCCTAGACTAGTATAAGGTATCTAAATCCACTATTGGAGGTTGAATAATCCATATTTAGCCCTAGGATAGTGATTCCTCCCAATAGAGGCAACTAAGTTAATTCCACCTAAGGTAATGGCAACTAGGGTAAGTTCCACCCTTAACTCAAGTGACTAAGACAACCTCCTCATTAGTTGACAAACTAAGGCATTTCCATCCTAAAAAAGGGCCTGGAAGGTCAACTTCACCTAAGGTATGATTGACTAGGCTAATTATGCCCAAAAGTGGTATCAAAAATAGCCTAAACGGCCTAACTAACCCAAATATTGTAATTTATCACACCAAAACCTAAAGCCCATCCCAGATCTAACACAATATCATAAAAATACTATGACTTCTATCAATCTAACAAGGGGTAAAACCTAGCCTGCCTAAATACCGAAGAATTCTCAAGAGATTAGCTAAATCACCACTTTTCGCTTTTAAAAAGCTTTTGCAAAATCTTAAGCTATCAAAAACACATTCTACTCATCAATATGAGAATACTGATACCTATATTGCACCATTGTGCTTCAGGTCCAAAATCACACCAAAATCCCATGTGGGTCCCATTTACAAAAAATCACATTCCAAAAGCAATCCAATGTTTTCTCATTCTAAAGTAGTCATTACTCTAAAGAATGGGTGAAATCTTAGCCCATTTAGGGCTAAAATCAAGACCCTTATGTCTAGGAATTTTGAATTAGAAATGGGAAAATCTACTATGAAAAGGATGAAATTTTACCACAAATCGAAGGAGAATCATGAAGACAAGTGTTAGCCAAGCTCCCAGATATCCCATAAGATTAAATTTCAAGCAATACCTCACTATTTAGGGCTTTAGCTCTCTTAGAAATGGGTAAATAATGGGAAAAAGTGGGCTAAAAGGAGGTATATTTGCCCATCCCAGGGGCTTAGTTATTGCAATTGCAACCTGTTGATTGCGATCGCCATATCTTGGGGCTGCCAACGCGAGTCACTATTGTAGCATGACACCACAATCGCAACACTTGGTGCCTACAAAGGGCATCAAAATCACAACCCCTAGCTCACAATTTGCGAGTGCACCAGATACAGCTGAGACTTGGTATTTTCCAAGTCTCCACCAAGCCCTCCGGATTCACCCAAAATCCTATATAAGCAAACAAATTATGTTACCACACCAAATATTACATTCTGAACTGAATAGTATAGTCAAAATTTCTATCCTAGGCCATTTCAACAAAAAATAGGTCCCACCCCCAATTTTCATTTTCTTAACTTTTTGACCAATAGGTTGAAATGAGCCCGGGTGCCTCGATACCTGAACCAAGAGTTCTCCTACATGAAAATCAACATTCTAGAGATATTGGAATAGTCAAAATTTACATACAAGATTGTTTGACTGAAGCTTTAACCTTGTAGGCATTTGGAACCAACGAAGACTTCAAAATATAAAATTGACTCTAAAAACCAAACATACTGCCCGATAACTGAACCGTCAGTCCTAGTGAGTCATAAATGACTTGGGGAAGCTATAGGAAAGCTCTAAAGGAAAAAATAAGCAATAATTTGAAAAAATAACCTGAAGGGTCATTATAATATCCACTACTAAAGAAACTTTTATCAGTAAAAGTTAAGGATTAGGATGTACCTCAAGTCTCATATAGGTAAGGATACTAAGTCTATATCTCACTCTTGATCTCCCAAGTAGCCTCCTCTATAGGGTAGTTCCTCCACTGAACCTTACTACATAGATCTCTCTAGTGTGTTACCGCCTGACATAACTAGGCAAAATGAGCAGAGGCTCCTCTACAATGGTTAACCATTTATCCAACTAGACTAAGTACTATTTAAGCACATGAGAAGGATCAAGAATGTATTGTCGCAACATTGAAACATGGAAAACTAGATAAAAAATAAACAAAATCTAGACGTAATGACAAATCATAAACCACCTCACTAACTATGTGAAGAATCTCAAAAGGTCCTATATATTTGGGCCTGAGATTTCCTTTCCTCCCAAACCTCATTATACCTTTATGGGCGACAAGAAGAGGAATACCCGATCACTAACTCCAAATCTCAATGCATAAAATTTATAGTTTGCATAGGCCTTCTGCATACTCATCACCCTGACTCTATCTAATGATTCATAAAGCAAATCAATATCGCAGGGTCGAATGTCAGAAGTCTCAAACCATCCAATCAGAGAAGAACACCTCCTACCATACAAAGCCTCAAAAGTCACCATATTAATACTCGAATGATAACTATTATTATATGAAAACATTCCCAAGGCTAACTGCTCCTCCCACGGACCTCCAAAGTTTATAACACAGCCTTAGAGCATATCCTCAAGCACCTAAATGTCTGCTCATACTGGCTGTCTATTTATAGATGAAAGGCCATACTAAGGTCCACAGGAGCACCCGTCCACAGGAGCACCCAAATCTTCTTAAAAATCTCTCCAAAAGCAAGAAGTGAACACAAAATCCTAGTATAAAATGATAGATATGGGTACACCATGTAAACAGACTATCTCATGCACTAGATACGGGCCAACCTCTTGGCATTGAAGGATATATGAATATAAATGAAATATGATGACTTGGTCAATTGGTCCATAATAACCCAAATACCATTAGAACCATGGGAAGTGTGAGGCAACCCACTAATAAATCCATGGTAATCCATTCCAACTTACACTCGAGAATGGGCAATCTTTGAATCAAATCACCTAGTCACTAATGTTCGACTTTTACTTGCTAATAACATAGGCAATGAGCTACAAAATCCACCATATTTCTTTCATTCTGCCCCACCAACAATATTGTCTCAAATCTTTATACATATTGGCTGTACATAGATGAGTATAATATTTAGAGCTATGATCCTTATGGAAAATCAACTGAATCAAATCTTCAATCATCAAACAACAAATGCGACTATCAAATCTCAAAACACCCTAAAAATTTATGGTGATCCTCTTGGATTCACCACTCAACACCTGATCAAGAAAGAAGCAAAGCTTACTATCCTTAAACCGACGATCCTGAATCTGCTAAAAATGCAAAGTCTTATCATTAACACTAGAAAGAATCCTCCTAGGTTTGAAATATCAAGGAAAACCATCAAGTTATGCAAAGAGTGAATGTCCCATGCCAAAGACCTCTGAGAAATTGAAATACAAGCCAAGCTACCTATACTCATCATTTTCTGACTCAAGGTATTTGCTACCATATTTGCCTTGCTCAGATGATACAAGATAGAGATATCATAATCCTTAAGCAACTCCATCCATCTATGCTATCTATCATTAAGCTCTCTCTAGGTTATAAGATATTGAAGACTATAATGATCGGTGAAAATCTCCCAATGCACACCATAGAGATAGTTCCTCCAAATCTATATCATAAATATTATTGCCACCAATTGAAAATCAAGTCTGGGGTAGTTGTGTTCATACACCTTAAGCTTCCTCAAAGCATAAGCAATCATATGACACTGCTGTATTAATACACAACCCAAACCAACACCATAAGCATCACAATACAAAGTGAATCCCCCACCCTCTATAGGAAGAGCTAGAATAGGAGTTGTAGTGAGAAAATCCTTTATCTTTCCAAAGGTTGACTCATATTCCTTAGACCATCGGAAAATAACCCTCTTCCAAGGTATTTTGGTCATAGGTGTTAAAATAGTATAAAAACCCTCGACGAATCATCTAAAATAACCAGCCAAACCTAAGGATACAAAATTTAGTAAGAGATATAGGTCTAGCCCAATCATGAATTGCCTCAATATTTGTCGGGTCTACCATAATCCCATCCTTAGACATCACATGAAAAAGAAATATCACCGACTCGAGCCAAAACTCACACTTAGAGAATTTGGTGACAAGCAAATGATCTCTTAAAGTCTGGAGCACAATCCTTAAATATTGTAGATGCTCCTATCTACTCCTCGAATACACAAGGATGTCATTGATAAACACAATCATTAAAGAGTCTAAATAAGTCCTTAACACTCGATTCATCATATCCATTAATGCGGTTGGGGCATTAGTTAACCTAAAAGACATCACTAGGAACTCATAATGGCTATAATAGGTCATAAAGGCCATCTTTGGAATATCCTCAGCCCAAATCCTCAACTGATTGTAACTAGATCTCAAATATATCTTAGAGAACAGTACTGTACCTTGAAGTTGGTCAAACAGATCATCAATACGAGGCATAGGATAATGATTCTTCACCGTCACCTTATTAAGCTGAATATAATCAATACACATATGCATAGAGCCATCTTTCTTCTTAAAAAACAACATAGGAGCTCCCCAAGGAGACATACTTAGTCTAATAAAACCCTTACCAAAAAGATCCTAAAGTTGAGATTTAGCTTCTTAAGATCGATAAAAATCATATGGTAGGATGCCATAGAAATAGGTCAATTACTCGACTCAAGATCAATAACAAACTCAGTCTCACTAGCAGGAGGGATACCATGTAGATAGGTATGGAAAATATTAGGAAACTTATGAACTACAAGAATAGAGTAAGGCAACGGACTCTCCATACTAACATCACGAATATAAGCCAAATAAGATTCACAACTACTCAAAATAAGTCTCCTAGAACACATATAAGAAATAATCCCCATCAGCTCATGTCTAATAGCTCCCTACTATATGACGGGGGTATGTCGGCATGTCCAAGGTAATAGTCTTGGAAAAATAATCCATGGCTACATGATAGTGGGATAAAGAATCCATGCCCAGAATCACATAAAAATAAATCATATCCAATATAATAAGGTCAGCATAAGTATCAACATCTCTAATAGTGACAACACAGGATCTAAACACTCAATCCACTATTAAAGAATCACCCACAGGAGTTGATACATATAGGTCACAAATAATAAATCCTAAGATAACTTTAACTATCGAGCATAATAAGCAGATACGTTAAAATAAGTAGATCACAAATCAAATAAAGAAAAGGCTGACTGACGACACACAAAAATCATACTTGTAACTATAACATCTAAAGACTCAACCTTAAGTCTAGTAGGTACTGCATACAACTATCTACGTCCACTATCTGGTTGGGCTCCTAATCGATCTACTATCCTACCTACTTGAGAACCACCTTAAGTACCTTGGGGACTACCCCTACAACTCTAATAAACACCTTTAGTTGAGGGATAAATTGCTTTAATAGGGTAATACTATAAGTTGAACTAACAATCATACCATGACTAGGGCACTCTCACAAATAGTGACTATGAGCTCCACAACTATAACATGTCACCTAAGATGAACCAGAACTAAAGATCTAACTGACCCAGAATAGCCACCACATCTAGACTAACCAGAAGACGAGCCCCTAAAAGAATGATCGCCACTCTAACAAGGGAGATCAATAGCAATAGAATAACCTCAATTAGTAATCTAAATTGTTGCCTAAATAGGTCGACTGGGCTAAATCTGAGGCTAATATGATGGACGCAGAGGATATTTATCATGAGATCTGCTACCTCTAAATTGAGAACTATTATGGTTTTACTAAATCTGCCTAGATACCTAGGTCTCTTAACTCTGTCCCCGAGCCTCTCAATGCATCTTCTCCTTTACCTGAGCACAGTTTAACACCTAAGCAAAAGACGTATCTACATCAACTATACTTTGAGTAGACATACAAAGGGGAAGTCTCAACCCCCTAATAAAATGATGAACCTTTTCATGCTCAATACCTAGAATAGAAGTAACATGCCTAGACAACTAATGAAAATAAGCCTTATAATCCATAACTATAATAGAGCCCTTCTCTAATCTCAAAAATTGATCTCCCAAGTGATCCTTAAAGCTGAAAGACATGCAGTTCTCCAAGAACATCTCAGAGAACTCAGGCCATGTCAACGAAAAAGATTTAATTAGCCTAGAATCAAGATAACCTCTCCACTAATGTCGATCTTCCAAGTCCAATTGGAAGAAAGTATAGTCTACACCACGTGTGTCAACTAGGCAAAAATATTGGAGCCTATTGTCATAGGGAATAAGAAACTCATAAGTATCTTTGCTCGGTGCACAAAAAACCTAGGCGGAGCAAATCTTAAAAATATGCCCAATATATTCTGATCCTCAACAAAAATAGCAGGATGGGAAATAACTAGCTAAGAAACTACCGATTGGGCAACCATCAGCATAGGAGGGACCATACCTTTTGGAGCTGCAACTATAAGTTGCAGCTCCACTTTAGTACCACTCTCATTCGGAGACTGTACACCATTCAATGATTGATGTATTATGGAAGCACAACATATTTGATGCTTAAAATAGATTAATTATATTGAACTTAGGTCATTTTAGTATATATGATGTGCTTTTATGGTTATTGCAGGTAAAATAAGTCTAGCGTAGTGTTGGAAAGAAATTGGAAGAAAAATACCAGAAAAGACCAAGGTATAGCTAGGTATGATCCTCCTTACAAGTCATTAAAACCTCATACAACTTAGTGGCCGACTCATAAGATTAACAGAGACTAAGTACGAGAAGATACGATCGAGAATATGAGATGTATGATGAGGGCATGAGCCGTATCATAAAGTCATACATAGAGCAGAACCCAAGGACGTAAATTAGAGTTGAAGCATCAGAAAAATACAAGTCAAAAGTCTAAGTATGACTCGTATAATCCAATTATAAGTAGAAAAGTGTTCAAAAAAAGAAATAAAGAAGTTCCAGGTGGATATGAGTAAAGGCCATGAGTCGTATGGTCAAGGTATGACTCATGAGCAGGAATCGTATGCAGAACAGAAAGTTAAAGCTTGGCAAAATTAGACACTGGAGTGGATACGAGAGGCACAGTACGACTCATATGATGTCAGTATGAGTAAATCAGTGAGTCATACCTTATGCTGACATAACTTTACCTTTTCCATTTTTATTAGGACTTTTAAGTATTTTTTGAGATACTATAAATACCTTAAGGTTTATCTTTTATAAGGTTACACATTCTTACAATAGTTACTTACTTTTATAGATTTTTACAATTATTCTTTAGATTTTAGTATTTTTTATTCAATTAAAGACTTGGAATTTTAATCATCTTATTATTGTGGAAGTATTTATATGTCTTCTTTATTGATAATCATGTATTATTGCAAAAACATGAGTGACTAATTTCCCTAACTAGGGTTTTAGGAACCCTAGAGGATTAGCTACATAAAGAAAGTGGGAGATTCATCTATTCCAGGGTTTATTCATATATGTTAATCTTGTTTACAATAACTGACCTCAGAGCTACTGGAGAATCTTGGGGATAGCCTGTATTTACATACGTGCTCACAAGAGTGTTTATGATTGGGAAAAGAGGATTAAGACAATAATTTGAGATTTACTTCCATCTTACTATTCCATCATCTCATATAATCATTTGAGACTCAAAGGGTGAAAATGAATTGAAGTCATAAAAAAGAAGGAAAAAGGGGACACCCTGAGACTCACAAGGTAAAGGGTGAGATTTACCAACATGTTTATAAGACGGCTGATTATACATATCTTGTTGACTTTACATGCAGAGTAGTAGACTAGGTGGTTTGAACACTAGAAATTTATGGAGTTGAGAAATTAGAGGAACACAAGACTAGTGTTCGTCTCCTACTGTTTACAACTTAAAAGCATTTAAGATTTCATTACAAGTTATTGATAATTCTAAATTCCCTCCATTTACTTTCAACACTACTCATAAGTTACATCAAGTTAAGCAATTGTTTAATGTTTACCCTGTGGGTTCTACACCAACATAGTTGGGTTACTACATTTGTCATAGACCACATCATACTTCTCTTGGAGGGTTTTTGGGCGATTTCAAATTTTAGTGTTTGTACCGGGGAAGACAGTTTGAGTAGTTAATTGAATTGGTAAAATTCGCATGTTTTATTTTATATTTTTTTTGGCATACACCGATGTATGTCAAATACTAGGATAATAGGCAATCCCTAACTCCCTTTTGATCCAAAACTATAGAGAATTCTTCAAACACTAAGAGAAATATTAGGAAAATTTTATGATGGGGTTTAAGACCCTATATTTTGATCCTAACATGGTAGTCTCGCTTGCTCTAGTTGATCCATAAAATATTGTAAATTTACAGATGCAACAACTAAAAACTAGTATTGAGAAAGAGAGAAAAACAGCCGAAGAAGATCGATTAGCTAAAGAGAATTGGTTAGCTTTATAAGGAAGACTAGCCGGCCTAGATAGGTAGCTGAGCAATCCATTGATTCTTGCATATCAAAACTTACACCCATACGATGATGATGATGATATGGGTTATGTTGAATCTACTCATCAAAATACTAAGCTAAAGAAATTAAGAATAACCCATATGTTAATCCAACAAGAAACTACGACAAAAAAAATCAAAAAGTAATCATGTTCTTAGCCTCAACCCAAGAATAAAGGTGTTTATCCACTCATGTTTAAATTCAACATAAAAAAATAAGTAATTAATAATACCATGAATTAATATTGAAGTAAAAATGTTCAAAAGAATGTCTAAGAACCCTAAAAGAGAGATTATTGTGCTTTTCCGCCTCTGGTGTGCTTGCCAAAAGTGATTGAAATTATTTTCACGTGTTCCTTATATACTAGGACAAAATTAGCCTGGGTGGAGTCGAGCCCTCGTCGTCTTGTCTGTAGCCCTTCTACAAGTGAGGCACTGCCTTCTCTTTAGCACCGCTCTAACTGAGGTGCCGGCCAGGCTATAGCGCTGCTCCAGGTGAGGCATCGCGGGCTTATCTCCATGGTCTACTAGAATTAACCAAAAGAAATTTATCTAAGTCCTGGGAGCCTGGATTTGGAGCCCGCATCACGGGAATATCGCCCTGCACCTCTGGAAATTCATTTTTCATCATTTTTTAAAGGTACAACACTTGTTCCTTTCAAACCCTTGCTCCACTGCCTGATCCAACCTTCCAAGATTGCTCTATAACTCCTTATTGTGTACACGATATTCCATATAATCAAATCATAAAATCAATCACCACTTTCTTCATAATATCCATTCGATTTCATCCAAATCCATTATAAATTTACCCTGCATCACTAAGCATGTCGATTAGATATGGAACACAATTAAGGCTTAAATGCAATAAGAATAGCATCTTTTGGCTCTCAAAACAAGTTAAAATATGGGTGAATGTTGGTTATGGACATATAAATATGCCCAAGATCACCACCCCACACTTAAAACCTTGTTCATACTCGAAAAATTACAAAACATACTACCTAATTAAGCTCCACATTACAACCTAAGAGTTATGTTTGCGTTGGGCACTTATAATTTATAACACTAACTCTTCATCTCAAAAAATGTCAAGAATACTTTTATGCACATGAACAAATTATTTCAAACCTTATTATCTCAAGAGTGATATGCAATTTACTGGAAAACTTAATCAAAGCACTCAATCAAACAACAAAATAAGTAATCTGGACTTTCATCAGCATGCACCCTCAAAACAAGAAGTTTCCCCATACCATTCACAATTTTTCAATATTTCTCATGAGGGGAATATCAAAATTCAATCACTCACTCTCAACAACGAATTCATACATGATAGATAATGAACCATAAGCTTTCCCTTAGTGTACTACTCCACTAATAGTTGGATGTTGAAATGTTGGATCAATTAGGTCTTCCATGGTTGAAGTGTAGGATAAGGGATGGGTAGGGACTATTTAGGAAATAGTGAGTAATCTCCCTAAGTTCTCTAATACATATCTATCTTTGATCAAAATCATATTCTATCACCACACTTTTTACTTTATTAACTTTCCACATCATTAGTTTCACCCCAAATCTCACTAAGCACATTAACATATGCTATAGTGGGAACAATTTTCTTTAACATCATGATTCAATTTCCAGCTCTTCTTCACACCCATTTACTATTACGTACCCAATAATAGCCACCCTTAAATAAAGCCATTCGCCTTGGTTGAGGTGTATAGTGTCCAAAATGGACCAGGTCCAAAATAGGTTCATTGTAACCCATCTAGGTAATAAGAAAATTGAACTTCTTTTTTGGAAATTTCTTTAACTCCCAACCACAACAATTATACACCAATAACTTATAATTTTGGGGCTTTACTTTCACCCTTTTCCTACTTCAATTTCACACTCCTTATTCAATTACTCTTTAATACTAAAGCGCTTAGGAGCTTTGGATCAAATAAAGGTCTATCAAATAATTAGGCTATTGGCTCAAAGGGGCTCACTAGTGATATGCATAAGGGTAGGTCAATTAAGTCTCTACAATTTCATTTAATAAAGAAATGCCTAAATCACTTCCTATCCCCAACACCATTTAGTTTGCTTTGTAAACACACCGAGAAAGTTCTAAACATTCCTATACATGTAGAATATAAAAAAATACTCACACTCTCTGTGTATGCTAGGAATCAAGTCGGATCCTTAAGGTTCCCGATCTTGTTCTTTGTCAAATTCAAAATTAAGCTAACAAATCTTATTACACCTATTGAGATTTAACTTCTAAAAATAACTCATTTTTCTTTTTTGTTGCTAAATAAATTCGTTCAAAGTCACTAAAATATGGTCCAACACAAAGCATTTCTCCAAAGCCGTAATCAGGTTATTATCAATTCTTAGCTTTTAAAGACTAACTCCCTTTAATACGGTCGTCATCCATCTATCATAGGGGAGGGAAACAAACTATGATAGAATTTCCAAAGAGGGCAAACATACATACATTAAACTGAAATTGCCAAAGAGGGCAAAAATAAATACTTTAAAGTAAAGAAATACTCGAAAAATACCTTGAGGGTAAATTGCAACAATACTTTCAACTTACTAACTATTATAGACACAGTGTTCTGAATAGATAGAAAGCTAAATTAAACATCCAAATAGAAAAATAAAACATCCAAAAGTGAAAATTAAAATTGTCCAATAGAAATAAAGATAGAAGTAAGTAGAAGGAGTGAGATGTAACACCTCGATTTGCTGAACCGGAATGCTACACGGTGCTCATGACCACGAGGGACCACAAGCTAACCCATGACTGATATCTGTACCTGTATACTACAAATCATGATATAATAATGCAGAATACATAGAACTATAAGGCCATAAGGTTCAACTGAATACAATCATATGGGTGAAAATACCCAAAACAACTCAATCTGAACGTAAGTCCGAACATAAATCTAAAAGCCTCTAAACTATCTGAATAAGGAGTTGAAGGAACATGTCTCCAACTAACTCCGTAAAACTGAACCAAAGAAATAAATAAATGAATCAAATCATATTGTCCTCAAATCAATGAGGACTCACTGTGACTCTGGGACTGGAATGCTACCGCTACTGTTGGGCTGGAGCTCGTGTCTCGGAATATGTGGTGTAACATGAAAATAAAGCACCATAGTGCAAATGCGTCAGTACAACTGGAGTACTGAGTATATGAGGAAGGTATGCTGAACATAAAAGGTTTCATGCATGAACAACACTAACTGACTAATATGAACATGGGAGTGAAAACACACATATATAGAAACTGGGACCGTGAATACGTGATAGCATAACCTATAAGCTAATACATGGTTTACTGATAACTGTCGTGACTGATACTGAAACTGATAACATGGACGACTGTATCTGACAGTTTTGTATATACTAAAATCTGACGAACGCCCTAAGTTTTTTTACAGAGACTGATACTAAAACTGTGGGAAGTAGTGTTTAACCGACATGCTCAATGTATGCCGTAATGGCTAAGCTGGGGTCCCATCTCTGCCCCAACTGGAGGGGTATCAATACCATGCCATGGGTAAGGATAGCCTGTGAGTGACCCTTATCTGGAGGGTACTTAATGAGAACGGCGGAAACCTAAAATAACGGGTTAAGCCACCTCATCAACCCTAATCTGACGGCTTAAGATGTCTCAACCTACGCTGGCTACGTAGTTCTATAACACAAGGATGACTACTAAGAATCACATCCTGAACTGGCGGGTGAGTGCCCATCCTTGGGTTCACTCGGTGCTAACCTCTACTCCCGTCTAGAGGAACTGGACATGAATAACTAACTATGTATGACTTAATCTTACTGAATTCTGTTGACTGACAAAATGTTACTGATATCTAACAATTAACTGTGATCATGAGGTTTTCCTGAGTCATATGACTGACTGAAGTCTATGGAAGCATAGATTGAGTGCGGATATTATGAAACATGACATGGATCTAGGCACACCGCTATAGTTTTTGGATACAAGTACCCCCAGGACTCGATGGAAGGAAACTGACACACATGGCTGACTTGATCATAAGAGTAGAGTCCATAATTTATAATATCGTAAGTAGGGTTCTCATACTAAGCATGGTTATCAACAATGTATTGCATGGAAAGGATGTCATATCAGATGGAAGTACTTGCACAATCTTAATATCATGTTCATTGCATAATCATATTGGCAACACATACCAATAGAATGGAACTTCATGTGGATTGCATGGTTATCATACATCTTATTCATAAGTAGGATTTGCAAGTAAACCTAGCATAATCTCATAAGAATAGTTCATGAGTATTCTAACAACATTTACAAGACACATTATCAACATAGAAGTCATTGGAACGTAAGGGCATATCATGAATCCTTCACTTAGTCAAAATTTAGCTATATTGCATGATTTCTAGTTTCTTAGGCATTTTATCAAACACCTTACATGAATATCTTAAGAATAGGTGAAAGCATCAAGTTATACATCATGAACAACCAAATTTACATGTTTCCAACTCATATGATATCATGAAATTCAAAACAAACATATAAAGATTCCATCTTGGGAATCACCCAATATCAACAACATGATTATCAACACCTAACAATATAGAAATCATACTTTATAATTTAAAAGAGAGTTTTTGAACTTTATGGATGAAAGGGATCTATAAATCGACTCACACATACCTTAGAAGGAAGATTCTTGATGATTAACGGAGGAATTTCCTTGAAATCGGATCTTCAAGCTTAGTTACGCAACCCTAGTTGTTTTTCTCTTTTAGTGCTCTTGGATGATGAGCTTTGAGATGATAATAGGGTTGTAATATGATTAGAAGCTATATATTTTGTAGGGTTAAGTTTAGGGACGTGTAAGGAGTGTTAAAAGACTTAATTACCCTTAAAATAACTCAAAACAAAGTGTTTTTGACACCTGGAATTGACTTAGGCGGCGCCTAATTGATCGCCTATGCTTAGGTTGGGCGACGCCTAACCAATCGCCTATGCTTGGGTTGGGTGGTGCCTAACCAATCGCCTATGCTTACTGTCTCTAACAAAAATAGGCAAACTTTTCGTTAGGGTATTAGATTAAGGCGAAATTGGTATCGTTGGAAAGTTAATTCGATTCTCTACAATTTGGTGGGTCTAAATCAGCCAAAATACCACATTAACATCAAGTTATACTCGTTCAAAGATTACCCTTGCAAAATCAAACACTAAAACTTAATGGATTCAAAAACTCTTAGCTTGTATTACCTTAAGTGACTCATATGAACATGCTTAATGCATCATAAGCTATCCTATCACTAGGATATTCATTGTAAATCATGTACTCAAGTATGAATCACAGGATAGGAGATTTCATATATAGGAATACTTATTCACTTCCTAGCTTAGAAACATGCGGGGTATTACTTGAGACTTCCACCACCGCACATTTAAAAGGAAGCACTATCCTAGTGCTTGCAAAATAAGCATAGTATGAGGTGGGGAGGGACTCCCTGGTCATATTCCATCAATTCCATCATCAATACCATTATCTTCCAAGTCTAGATCATCACTAGCATCCTCCACCTCCTCTAATTCATTATCTGAATAATGCAACCTCTACTCCTAATCTGTAGGAACATCATCATCAACTGACTTTACAAAATAATGACCTATTTATAGCACGGTCCTCGTATGATGACCAAGAGAATATTCTAACTCTTTTATTCTAATCTTCTATTGGATAGCTGCATGCCCACCAACCCATAACTGAATCATCTGTAACCCATATATCCGGGTAATATTCTCATTATTTCGAGCCTAACGCTCGAGCATAGTCAATGCAGCACCATAAGTAGGACCCCCCTTAGTATGGGATCATTAAAAGGACTGGTGATCAAAGGCAGCTTATAATTTAGGTCTTCCTCAGCTACCCCCTAATCTTAAGAAAATCCAGTCTGTAAATCACCAAAGCGATACTTGTTCTCTGGATGAAGACACACTTTTTTCATAGCTAAGAAAATCACTGCACCTACATTCACATCAACATCATCATACATCAAGGCATACATAAGGCATAACCTTTCTCGTATCACATCAATTAGGTGCGTCGCCTGTATAAGACAAGTGTAGATGATCTTCGAATAGATTCGGGTCTCCTTGTTCATATGACTAAAAGGTAATGTGAGTTGAACGTCGATTTCTTTATTGCAGGCCCATCTTGATGTCGAATGATTTCCACATAGTAAATGGTAGATGTCAGCATATGGTGATTTTATAGACATCAGCTTTAGGGCTTAGCATGAACTTTAGGTATCCTGAAAAAAACATTCAATGAATGAGCATTGAAAGTGATAACTTGTCCTTGTACTTTGACCTCTGATTCTCAATCCCGTGGGTCCCAGTTGGCATAAAATTATCTGATGAGGCTCAGATTGCACTGATGAGGCTGTGCAAATAAGAAGTCCATATGTAATTCTTCTATCCGGTGCACAATATTGGGAAACTCTCTTGTAGATTTCCCCAATAAATAAATTGTTCAACTGTATAGTCAGACTCATCATGCTTTTCATACTATTTTTGGCCTTTACCAACACCTATCTAGCACCATATATCCTCTCTTGCCCACATGGGACAGTCGGTGTGCTGAGATTTGCTTCTACTTAGTCTATTTTTTTTCTAGTTGGTTCAGAAGATCTATTTTTGGCTTGCATATTCTCACATTAATGAATAAGCACAAACAAAAGGCATTCTCTTAATTCAGAAGCAACATCATATCCCCAAGGTGAAATCACACTAAATCTTCAATCAAAGCACTAAAAGAATAATTTTATGCACCATATTGATTAAAAGAATAAAGAATGGAGTTACTTACCTTTTAGTTAGCGAATAATATTAAGATGTAGTAATTCTTTATTTGAGAAAAACCACTAACGTGGGCTAGGGTTAAAAAGAAAAGGGAATTTGAAGATAAGGTGGTATTAAAAGTGTTCAAAATTAGAAGGGGCCATTCCAAGAAGGGCGTCATGGGATCCATAGCACCGCTCCGGGTGAGGCATTGTGGGCTTTATAGCAACGCTCTAAGTGATGGTCCGCGGGCTATATAGCACCTCTCCAAGTGAGACGCCACAGGCATATCACCTTTGCTCACAAAATGCCAAAAATATTTGGCATGGATTTTAACCATTTGGGAAATATTTCATTCCCCTAATTCTTTTTCACCCTTTACCATTCCATATGGAGTATGTTACTTAACTGAACACTTCCCCAACACTTTTTCACTCACCTCTAATTTAATGTTATGTTTCCATGTTTCTCATTTTTGGATACTAACCAAAAACAATAAACTAACATAAGAAAAAGTGGGTTGCCTCCTATGAAGTGCCTTAGTTTTGGTCGTGGCGCAACTCATTTTGCATTTTTGATATCTTTTTCCTTTCTAAAAACTAAAAAAAGGAACTATGCTATTACATTGCATTCGTGGGTTGTCTCCCATGCAGTGCCTTAGTTTAAATTGTGGCACAACTTAACTCAGTCTCACTCATCAGCAAAGATGGACACAATGTGCTTATCTCCATGATCAACCCCATAATGCTTCACACATTGTCCATTCACAAAGAACTTCTCAGTCTTTTATTTATTCCACAATTCAAATACACCATGAGGCATCATTCGTACTACCTCAAAAGACCCAGATCACTTTGACCACAACATACACAGAAACAACTTTAACCTTGAATTGAATAGCAAAACAAATTGTCCAAGTTCAAACACTCTGTCCTGAATATGCCTATCATGCCATTTATTGGTATTTTCATTGTACAATTTGATATTCTCATAAGCATGGAGAAAAAACTTGTCAAGTTTAACCAGCTACACCAACCTCTTCTCACCAACGACCTTTATCTCAAGATTTAACTTTTTAACTGCCCAATAAGCATAATGTTCTAGCTCAATAGGCAAAGGGTATCCTTTCCCATAAACCAAGAGATATGGAGAGGTACCTATAGGTGTCTTATAATTTATCATATAAGACCACAGTGCATCATCTGTGTTTTCAGCCCAATCTTTCTGCTGACCATTAACATTCTTTTGCGGTTTCTGCTTTATCTCCCAGTTGGAAACCTTAACTTGACCACTTGTTTGTGGATGGTACGCAGTGGCTACCTTGTGTCTAACACCACATTTAGCCAAAATATTTTTAAAAAATATGTTAATAAAATGCATACCTTCATCACTGATTATAGCTCTAGGAGTGCCAAATAAAAAAAATATGTTCTTCTTCACAAATATCAACACCACTCTCGCATTATTAATGGGACAAGCTACAAATTCCACCCACTTGGATACATAATCAACTACGACTAAGATATACAAGTTGCCATTGGATGGTGGGAATGGTCACATGAAATCTATCCCCCAAATATCGAACACTTCAACTTCAATAATATTATTTAGGGGCATCTTCTGACGTCTTGAAATTGTGCCTAACCTCTAGCACTAATCATAACTCTTCACGAAAGCCACTGAATCTCTAAACAATGTTTCCCAAAAGAAACTAGATTGTAATATTTTTCTGGATGTTCTTTCACCTCCATAATGGCCATCATAAAGAGATGAATGGCACTTTTGTAGTCCTTCTATGAATTTGAATTTTGGAATACATCTGCGTATAATTCCATCAAGACCCTTCTTTAATAGATACGGCTCGTACCATACGTAAGAACGAAAATCATGAAGCAATTTCTTTCTTCGTTGAGTGGTAGTTTCTGGAGGTTAAATCCCACACACTAACAGGTTACAGTATCTGCATATCATGGAAGCTCACCCGCACCAAGAGCCAATAGTTTTTCATTCGAAAACTCTTCCTGAATGTTGAAAAATTCACTAGAAATTTGTTCATGAGTCTCTAGCCTTGACAAATGCCCTATAACTTGATTCTATGCCCCTTTTTGATCACAAACTTCTAGGTTAAATTCTTGCAGCAATAAAATCTACCAGATCACTTGATTCTTGGCATCCTTTTTGTTGAAGAGATACTTGATGACATCATGGTTAGTGTAAAAAATTACCTTGATTCCCACTAAATATGCTCTAAATTTGTCGAATGCATAAACCAGTGCTAACATCTCCTTTTCCATAACTGTGTAATTGATTTGGGCATTATTCAATACTTTACTAGCATAATAAATTAAGTGAAATACCTTATACTTTCTTTTCCTTACAACTTCTTCCACAGCTACATCACTTGAATCATACATTAGCTCAAACGACAACTCCCAATCAGGAGAAATCAAGATGGGTGCTTCTGTTAATTTCTTTTTTAGCTTCTCAAAAGCTTCTTTACAATAAACCCCAAAATCAAACTTGGCTTCTTTTTCTAACAATTTACACATAGGGCTAGCAATCGTGGAAAAATCTTGAATAAACCTCCTGTAATATCCTGCATGACCTAAGAAACTTTGCACTCCCTTCATTATTACCGAATGTGGTAGCTTTTTAATCAATTTTAGCTTTATCTACTTCAATTCCTCTACATAACATTTTATGGCCAAGGACTATTCATTCTTGGACAAAAAAATGGTATTTTTCCCAATTCAACACAAGATTTGTCTCTTCATAATAAGCTAAGACTCAATCTAGATTCGGCAAGCATACATCAAAATAATTACCATAAACAAAGAAGTCATCCATGACTACCTCGACAAATTCTTCAAATATGTCATAGAAAATTGCCATCATGCATCTTTGAAATGTTACAGGTTCATTATAGAGGCAAAAAGGCAAGTGTTTGAATGCATATGTGCCAGATAGAAAAACAAATATGGTCTTTTATTGGTCCTCTAGTGTGATGGTGATCTGATTATATCCTGAGGATCCATCAAGAAAATAGTAGTACTCCTACCCTACAGCCTATATAACATTTGATCAATGAATGGATTGGATAGTGATCTTTTCTTGTGGCTTCATTTAGCATTCAGTAGTCAATATGGATTCTTCATCCAGTCACCATGCGAGTGGGAATCAGCTTATTAGATTCATTGGTAACCACATTCATCCCACCTTTTCTTGGGATGCAGTGTATTGGGCTTACCCACTTACTGTCTGAAATTGGATAAACAATCCCATTATCAAGCCACATGTTGACCTCTTTTCACACCACATCCTTTATCACCGTATTCCATCTATGTTGTTGCTGAACCCTAATAATGCTCAATTTACATGTCAATTTAGTGCAAGGCAATCATCGTCAATATATTTACCCAACTTTTGGAGTCAGGGTCGAATCCACATGGAACAATGTGAGTGGCGATTAAACTAATTTGGAACTATAGCTACAAGTTAAATTCAAACAGCTGGCACGAAAAGATAAAATGGGGGTTTTGGAGATTAGCCAATAATTGTTGGTAACTTTAGTTACAGTGTTCGTAATCAAGAGTTCATGGAAAAACCAAAATTATGTTCACTAGGGGTTTTTGGTACTTGATAGATTCTAATGGTGGTTCAAGATTCTCATAGTAGGTAGTATAATAATTTATCTTTATTGAAGTTATTCCTAAATATCTCTCAACCTAGTTAAGCATTTAATTACCTAATCCCCTCGAACTTGGGGAATTTATATTCACTGCCCAGATTTTAACTCAGGTTAACCAACCTTGTTACAACGCTGATTATTAAATAGAGTATTTCCAAGTCCCTGTCGATAACTAACTTCCTACTATATTTGATTTCTTTCTCAAGCAAACCAAAGCAGGTGTAATCTATTGTTTGCAACTAACAAATGTTAATTAAAGCCTCAGAATTATCAAGAAATCCTACCACTTTTCGAATCTTGAACACTTAGCACCTTATCAAGAACTATCCCTAAATCCCATAATTCAGGTTAAAGGAATTTAGCTACTCATAATGCAAAAATCAAATCAACAAGATGCATTTATGATTATAAGGTTAAACTTACCACAAGAAGATTAATAACTAGTGAATCACAGATTAGATCACAAAGGAAAATCCCCGAATAATGATAATAATCTCTTCAAAGTATTTACTTTATCGAGCTAAGAAATTAGAGAGATAAAAATATCAATAAGTATTATCAAAACTCAATGTGCGGATCTCCTTAGAAAACCCTAAAACAAAGCTTTAAATAGTTCACCCTAATTATGGAAATAAAATAATAGTATTCAAAAATCCCTCGGATTAGGTGACGATATTACTGATAGCCTATTAGGAGGCTGACAACTTATCACAAATGTCATCAGCTTCTTCTTCAGTTTTGGCTCTTTCGGTTTAAGGTCAACGACAAACTTGATAACTTATCAGCTTCGTGATGGCCTATCACAAAATATCGTCAAAGCTTTGCTTCTGTTCTCCTATGCTGCCTCAGGCTGACGACATTCTTGACAGCTTATCAGACCTTGACAACTTATCACAAATTGTTGTTACATCTTTCAACTTAGGTAAATTCTTTATTTACTGATGACGAAGACTTTGATAACTTATCATAGGGCTGACAACTTATCACGAATGTCGTCAGCCACACTTGTCTTCAGATTTCTTTAGATTTCAACTTCTTTGCTTCCATTTTTGTTGGTTCTCTATCATATCTGCTTAAAATGAAAAATCAAACATAAAACAATTAACAATGACTAAAGTTTCTTAAGACTTCATAATTATTCTTAGTTAAAAACCTCAAATGTGTTAGCATTAGCTCACACATCAAACCCTTGGTTTGAAACTTTCTTCCATATATATCTTATGCATGCAAAAAGCTAGATTTATCCTTATAATGTCAGACATCTGCAAACTAATTGCCTTCTTTCTTCTTTTTAAGACTGCCATCGCTTCCCTTATCTGCACATCAGATAAATTTGCAGACAAAATAATAGGCGAGGTATCATTCTCACCAAAGTAAACATATTTTTAGTGTGGAGGAAGAACCTTATGCTCCAATTTTGGAATTAGAGATTCATCAATTGAAGCTTTGGGAGATGGGCCAATTGGCCTATTCAATGGCTTAAAAGGAAACTTTCTCATTTCAACCACCGCCAAATTCATGACTTGGACCAATTCTAGTGCTTCTACATCTCCATATAGATCATGACCCATTAAAGCTCGCTCTAGTGGATCATCAGAAAACAATAGTTGTAGCATAGGTGCAAGGTTAATAACTAATATGGAAGACAATTCTTTGTATATAGCCATAAATTTAAGTGCATTGTATACATCAAAAACCTCCACTTTATCATGCGCTCTTATTGTCATCTTCCTTACTGGTACATAAATTAGTGACTGCCCTATTGCTAGAAAGGGCTGTCCCAAAATAAGTGGAACAATTGGATCAGCTTCAAATTCAAGAATCACTAAGTCTACTGGAAAGATCAGTGATCCCACTTGCACTAAAATATCTACAATAATTCCATCTAGCCTAGAAAGGGACCGGTTAGCCAACTGCAAAACAATGGTTGTGGGTTTTGGTCTCCCAACACACATCTTTTGGTACCCAAATGTGGGCATAAGATTTATGCAAGCCCCTAAGACACACAATCCATGAGTATTGATAGTCTTCTCAATAGTGATCTACAAAGTAACCTCTAACATACCGACAACCTTCTTAGGAGCACTCCTTGAGTCAATATGCCATTCTGGGTTCCCTTGTGAAATCTGATTCAGCAGTGTGTACAATTCATCATAAGTCTTTTCAAAATCTTTCCCACCTGCTACTAAATCTAAAAGAAGCTTGGTATTTTGCTCTAACCCCTTAATAAAAGTAGGAACAAGAACATCATTAAACTGATGATGGTGAGGGCAATTTCAGAGCATACTTTTAAATCTCCCCAAACTTGGTAGAGATTCTCGCATTCTTTCTGTCTGATAATCAGAATCTCACTTCTCAAATGTGAAGTCTTCCTAGATAGAAAGAATTGAATAAGGAACTTCCAAGCTAGATCTTCCCAAGGCATAAGATACTTATTATTCATAGACACCTTATTCAATTGCCTTTAGTCAGTACACATACACATAAAGCTATCCAATTTTATCATAAATAGAGTTGGAGCACCCTATGGTAACACACTCAGTCTAATAAAGCTGTTAGCAGAAGATCCTAAGTTTACTATTTAATTCCTTTAGCTCAATAGGAGCCATATGATAAGGAGACATAGAAACAGGTTAGGTGCTTGGATCGAGGTCAATAATAAACTCTATATAATGTCTAAGAGGATGGATAGGTTGGTCTGTTAGAAATACATCAGAAAACTCATGAATAACTGGGACAGAGTTAAGTGATGGACTCTCAGCACTAACATATAGAACATATGCAAGAAATAACTCACATCCCCTCGATATAAGTCTTCTATCCCGAATGCAAGAAATAATCCCCATCAATTTAAAACTAATAGAACCCCACCACATAACTGGGGGTATGCTAGGCAAGGTTAAGGTAACGGTCTTATCAAAATAATCTAAATCCGCAAGGTAAGGAAATAACAAATACATACCTAGAATCACATCAAAATCTATCATATCTAGGACAATAAGATCAATTTGAGTATCTAACTCCCGAACAGTCACAAAAAAGTTTAAAATACCCCATCCACTATGAAAGAATCACCTATGAGGGTATGCAATGGAACAGATAAGGACCCCAAACATAAACCTAACCATAATTCAAAATAAGTAGAAATATATGAAATATGGAACTGAGATCAAATAAGTAAAAGCTGTCTGATGGCATATGGAAATCATACCTATGATCACAGCATTTAAAGCCTTAGCCTCTGGTCTACCTAGTATAACATACATATGACCCTATCCACTAATGAACTGGATGCCTATCGAAACACCTATCCTACCTCTATACAGACCATCTCTAAAACTCAGAACACCTCCAAAACACTGGGGACTACCCCCATGACCATATGCACCACTCATGGCTGGCGATGGCACTGATCTGAGTAGATGTGTAGTCTAAACTAACAAATCAATCATCCCATATTAGGGAAAAACATAGAATAAGTGATCAACAACTTCATAGTCATAATATGCCCAAGTCTCTTCTCTTTCTAGAAGGTTTGGCAGATCTAAAATGACCACTTTAACTCGATGATCCTGATTGAACACCTCTCTATGGATAACTACTGCTCTGACCACTTGAAGCACTATAATTAGGCTGACCCTTATTTGATATTTTAAGTGATGCTTGAACTGGCCAACTAGGATAACCCTGATCTTGATACTAGGTGCACCTACCAAGAAACCTTAGCCCTATGAACAATGAATCACTGTGGCTCCTATTATAACTACCCAAGTAATGAAGTCTCTTATTGATGCCCTCTTAGGACTCATGAACCAACTCTTTTATAAAATAAATATTCTAAGAAATATAAGAAAAGGACTTTTATAAAGTCACCAAAGACCGTGTAGCCCTAAAAAATAGTAATCTTAATCCCTTAACAAAGTATTAAATTTTCTCATACTCCATATGTAGAATCATAATGGCATGCTTGGCTAAAATATGAAATCTTGCCTTATACTCAGCCAAAGATATAAAACCCATCTCAAAGAAGAATCTCATCTCAAAGATGCTCACACATTCTATGAGGTGATATAGCATGGAAACATAACACTTTTGATGCTTAAAACCATGAATTTATGTGTGAACTTAGGTTGTTTTGTGAGATATAATGTACTTTAGTGTGAATTGCAGGTAAAGTAGGTTTATAATAATTCAATATAACTCGTATACTAAATCATATAAGGAAATATAACCAAAATCCAAATTAAGAAACCAAGTATGAAGAAGATACGACTCAAGTATCCCAGTTTAAGAAAGGATATGAATTGTATACTGAAGCCGTGAGCATAATAAAATCAAAGCTACTATCTAGGAATTGATGTGTCAATAGAATATGAGTCAAAAGTCTAAGTATGACTCATATAGGGATGTCGTATACCAACCAGTGTTTAAGATTGGATAATATTAAAGTCCCAGGTGGATATGGATCAAGGACACGAGTCATATACCAATTTATGATTCGTAAACTGAAGTTGTAAGCTAAATAGAGAATTGAATCCATGTGAAGATTACGCACTGGAATGGTTACGACAAGGCAGGGTACGACTCATAAGCTGAGGATACGAGTGAAGACTGAGTCATTCTGACTGTTAACTTTACCTTTCCATTTTAATAGGATTTTTATGTTATTTTGAGATACTATAAATACCCTACGGTTTATCTTTGATTAGGTTACGCACAGTGACATTATTTTACACATAATTACATACTTTTATAATTATTCTTGATATTTAAGGGTTTTATTCAATTAAAGACTTTGGAGTTTATTCATCTTACTCTGGTGCAATTGATTATGTGTTCTTCATTGATAATTATGATTTCTTTCACAAACATAAGCGGCTAATCTCCTTAGCTAGGGGTATAGGAACCCTTGAGGATTAGCTATGTAGAGGAAGTGTGAGACATATCTGTTCTATGGTTTATACATATATCCTAATTCTTCTTCACTATAATTGATTTCAAGTAACTGCAACATCTTAGGATAAAAGCCTATATTTGCATTCTTTCGATAACCAAGAAGCTTGTGATTGGGGAAAGAATATCAGGATAGTAATTTAGGGTTTCTATCTCTAACTTATAGTCTCCATCTTATTACTTGATCTGATAACTAAGGATCACGTTAACTGAGGCTGTAGCAAGGGACAACAAGGAAATACTTGGTGATAATAACCAAGACTAAGGGTGAAATTTATCTTCGCATTTAAAAGACGGCTGATAATGCCTATTTTGTAGGCTTTACATGCAGAAAAATAGAGTAGTGGGTTGATTATGAGAAGTCTATAGAGTTGAAAAGCCATGCGGAACATAGACCTAGCATTCGTCTCCTATTGATTACAACTCAAAAACACTCAAGAATTGGTTACTCTTTGCTATTGATAACAAAATTACCCCATTTACTTTCCTACACTACTCGATGATTAAATAAAGGCAAGAAACTGCTCACGTTTTTGCTATGGGATTGATCCCAGCCTAGTTAGGTTATTATATTTTCATCTACCCTATTATACTTTCAATTGAGGTATAGTTTTGGGTGACATAAAATTTTGGCGCTGTTTCCAGGGAAGATGGATTGAGTAGTGAATTGAATTGGTAAAGTTCTCAAGTTTTTAATTTTCTATTCTTGATTCAACATACAACGGTGCATGCCAAGTGCTAGTAGTAGAGGAAATACCGTACTCCCTTTTGATCCAAATCTAGATACAATCCTTCAAACATCGAGAAGGATGTCAGGACAAGTTCCTAATAGGGTGCAAGATCCCCCATCTTTGGACCCAAATGCAACACTCACACATAATCCATTAGAAATGCAAAATATTGCAGACATATAATAGAACAACTATTAGAGCGAGAGTATAGAGAAGATGAAGAGGCTAGACTGGCTGCTGAAGCCAAATTAGCACAGCAAGGTGGACTAGACATACCTATATAGGTTGTTGATCATCCAGTTCAGATGGGCAGGGTTCTATATGTTCCAGCATACTGACACTTAGATCCATACGATGAGGATGATGAAGACATGGGTTATGTTGACCCTACTGAGACATGAGCTATTGTTTCTCCTACTTTATCCCCTAATGTGAAGTTTGATATTACTAGTGCTATGATCTAGCTATTGAATCTGAAAGGTGTATTTTCAGGAGCTTCTAAGGATGAAATGAACATGAATCTGAATAATTTTCTTAATATTTTCACAAACTATAACCTCCCAGGGGTTGATCAGGAAGCATTGAGATTGAGGTTGTTCATATTTTCTTTATCTGGAGAAACATCTCTATGGCTAGTGGAACTACTAAGAGGATCTGTCACTACTTAGAATGAATTAAAGAAACAGTTTCTGAGCAGATTTTTCCCTCCTGCATAGATGCTACAGCTGAAGGATGAAATTTATAATTTCAGACAACTACCTGCAGAATCGATGTATGAATCAAGGTTTAGATTAACAAAAAAGCTGAGACTGGTTCCAAATAACAGAATTAAAGGATCTAATTTTTCATAAATATTCTATAGATCACTAAGTGATAGTTCAAGAGCCATTGTAGATACTATTTCTGGAGGAGCATTTATGTGCCTTCATTGGGATGCTGCACAGGAAATGCTTGATGATATTACAGTTACTAATAGAAGATGGCATACTAGGGATTGTGATCATAGTAGTGGTACATATGCTATTAGAGCAATAAAAACATATAGAGAAGGTAATGATATGGTTGCATAAGAGGTAGCTCAACTTTGGATTGATATTGGATTACTCATAAACCAATTTACTTTACTAAATACTGAGAAAGTGAATGCATTAGTGACACTGGGTTCTACATCCAAACTATTTGAGATTGAATCTGAAGAAGAAACAAACTATTTTGCTCATAGATTAGTAGATTTTAGAGCCCAAGGGAAAGGGAATCAAGGTGGGAACTATTACAATGATAGGTACAGAGATAGGAGCAAGGATAAAAATGGTGATTAGCAATGTAAGGATGACTATAAGGAAAAGAGTGACAAATACATTCCACCAGGCAACCAAGATACAGAGTCTAGAGTTGAGGTTCTCTTGTCTAAGCTAGTCAAAGAATAAGAAAGTCAAGAATATTCTCTAAAGGATATCAAAGAAGATCTATTGAGACTCAATCAAAAAGTTAAATAACACACCACAATAATTAGGCAGTTTGAGCAATAGTTCAAGCACATGTCAGGTATAGCAAATCAACGACAATCTAGGCCTCTTCCAAGTAATACAGTGGTAAATCCCAGAATGATGTTGGGAGCAATATTAACCTGAATAAAGGAGAAGAAAAGGCTACAAAGACTATCCTAAAACCCTTTCCAAGACCACTCCCTCCATATCTATAAAGATTGAAAAAGAGACAAGAGGAGGGAAAGTATCAAAATTTTTTATCCATGTTAAAAGAGTTGTTAGTCAATATACTGTTGGTTGAAGCATTAGAGCAGATGCCTAGATATGCATAGTTCATAAAAGACCTAATTAGAAAGAAAAGAGCAGTCAGTTATGAGCTGGTTGACATTGTCCATCATTGTAGTGCTGTAGCCACTAGATCATTGGTAGAGAAGAAAAAGGTTCCTGGTGCAGTCACTATACCTTGCACCATTAGATCTTTTCACTTTGCATTTGCATTGTGTAATTTGGGTGCTAGTATCAACCTTATGCCATTTACAGTATTCAAGAACTTAGGATTGGATGCTTTAAAACCCACCACTATGAGGCTAGTAATGGTAGATAGGAGTGTTAAGAAGCTAGTTGGTATCTATTATGACGTCTTAGTAAAAGTAGCTTCTTTTATTTTTCCTACAAACTTTGTTGTGTTAGATTGTGAAGTGCACTTTCAAGTCCAAATTATTCTTGGTAGACCTTTTGTGGATATAGGTAGAACGTTGATTGATCTTGATCTTGGACATATGATGTTTTGATTCAATGATGAACAAGTGATATTCGATATATACAAATCCCTGAAGCATCCTTATGAGTTGAGGAAGATAACTATGATTAATTTTAATAATAGAGAGATAAATTTATTTCATGATGTTGATGCTATAAATTTATGGGATAATAGTTCTGATGTAGTTATTCCAGTTAAAGAAAGACTAGGTGTTGAGGCACTTGCAGCTGTGATCATGAATTTTGAATTTGATGGCATAGAAGAATATGAGGAGTTTATTGGTGCATTGCTTGGTAATGGTTACAATTTTGCACCAAATAAGCTTGATCTCGATTTTAAGAATAGAACAACTCCACCTGCTCGCCCATCCATTGAGGAACCATCGGTGTTAGAATTGAAGGGCCTCATATCTCTCTTGCAATATGTATTTTTGGGGGCCAACAAAACCTTACCAATTATTATTATAGCTGATATGAGATAGTCAGAAGTGGAAGCATTGTTGTTAGTTTTGTAGAATTTCAAAAGGGCCATCAGATAGTCCATTGAAGATATTTTGGGTATTCTACCTAGTTTAAGTACTCACAAAATTCAGCTTGAATTGGATTGTGTTCCATCTATTGAACACCAGCATCGACTTAATACTCCCATGCAGGAGGTGGTTAAGAAGGAAATCATTAAGTGGTTATATGTTGGTGGGGTATTTCCCATCGAAAACAGCAAGTATCTTAGTTTGGTTCAATGCATTCCAAAGAAAGGTGGAATAATTGTTATGCCTAATGAGAAGAATGAGCTAGTGCCTATGAGTTCGGTCAGTAGATGGAGAGCGCACATGGATTATAGAAAGCTGAATGCATGAACCCATAAGGACTATTTTCTAATGTTGTTCATGGATCAAATGTTAGATCGGTTAGCAGACAGAGGATGGTACTATTTTCTTGATGGGTACTCGGGTTATAACTAGATTTCTATAGCACTGGATACCAAGAGAAGACTACTTTTACATGTCCTTATGGGACATTTGCATTCAAATAAATGCCATTTGGGTTATGCAATTCCCCAACCATATTTTAGAGATGTATGATGTCCATTTTCTCATATATGGTGAAAGACAACACTGAAGTTTTTATGGATGATTTTTCAGTGGTGGGCAACTCTTTTTATGATTTTCTCATTTACTTGGCGAAATTTCTATGATTGTCTCATTCATTTGGCAAAAGCTCTACAAAGATGTGAAGAATGCAACTTGGTACTCAATTGGGAGAAGTGCCATTTCATGGTTAAAGAAGAAATTGTGTTTGGGCGTAAGATTTTGAAGTAAGGCATAGAGGTTGATCGAGTAAAGATTGAGATGATTGAAAAATTATCTGATCTAATTTCTGTGAAGGGAATTAGAAGTTTTCTAAGACATGCAGGTTTTTATAGAAGATTTATTAAGGAATTTTCAAAAATTGCAAGCCTTCTTTACAAGCTTCTAGAGAAGAAGGTAAAATTTAATTTTTATGATGCATACATGAAGGCTTTTGAAAGCCTTAAAGAGAAGTTGATGATTGATCCAATCATTATGTCTCCTGATTAGTCCTTACCTTTTAAGATCATGTGTGATGCTAGTGGTTTGGTGTTAGGGGATGTACCAAGCCAATGAAAAGAAAAGATCCTTGATCCTATCTACTATGCTATTAAGGTACTAAATCCTGCTCAAAAGAACTATACCGTGATAGAGCAAGAGTTATTGGCAGTAGTTTTTGCCTTTGAAAAGTTTAGATCTTACTTGATTGGGACAAAGTTGATTGTGCACATAGACCATGCAGTATTGTGGTACTTAATGGCTAAGAAGGATGCAAAGCCTAGGCTAATTCGATGGTTGTTGTTGTTGTAAGAGTTTAACTTTGATGTAAAGGACAAAAAGGGCACAAAAGATCAAGTTCCAGACCACATATCTAGATTAGAGGAGGAAGCCATACTGAAGATTGCTATAGGAGTAGAGATTGGTGATAGTTTCCCAGAAGAGCAGATATTAGCAACTGCCTAAGATCTTATTCCATGGTTTGTAGATTTTGCAAATTACCTAGCCAGAAATCTTGTCCTAGAAGATCTCTCATATCAGCAAAGATGGAAATTCATACATGAGGTAAGAAAGTTTTTCTGGGATGAACCTTATCGTTTAAAGATTTGTCCAGATGGAATCATTCACTGATGCATACCTGAGGTGGAGATGATAAACATACTTTAGGAGTGACATTCATCGCTCATAAGATCCTACAATGTAACTAATATTGGCTGACCATATACAAACATGCTCATGACTATACTGCTGCCTGTGATCAATGTCAACGACAAGGTACTATTACTAGAAGACACGAAGTACCTATAACCCCAATCTTATAATTGGAAGTGTTTGATATATGGGGCATAGATTTCATAGGATCTCTTGTGAGTTTGTGTGGAATGAAGTACATAATGGTAGCTGTTGATTATGTTTCAAAATGGGTGGAAGCAATTGCACTTCCTAACAATGAAGCAAGGAGTGTCATAGCATTTTTTAGAAAGAATATCTTTTGTTGATTCAATATGCCACATGTTATTATTAGTGATGGAGGGTCATATTTTTGCAATCATCTATTCAAAAGTCTTCTTGCAAAATATGGAGTGAATCAATAGGTGGACAAGTGAAGTATCCACTAGAGAAATCAAGTCCATATTGGCAAAGGTTGTGAATGCTAATCGGACTGATAAAGAAGGTTAGGTGATGCATTATAGGCTTATCGTACAACTTACAAAACCCTAATAGGTGCTTCACCCTATCAACTTGTGTATGGAAAAGTTTTCCATTTACCAGTTAAGCTTGTGCATAAGGCACTATGGGCATTGAAGAAGCTGAATTTAAAGTGGAATGATGTAGCTATGTCAAGGTTGAATAACATTAATTAGTTGGATGAATTCCGACTTCGGGTATATGAAAGTTCAGCAATCTAAAAAGAGAAGATGAAGTTGTATCATGAACAGAAGATCGAGAAGAGGGCATTTGAGAAAGGTGACCAAGTGCTACTATATAACTCCAATAAGGTCTAGATGGCATAGCCTATTCACAGTTTCAAAAGTCTATCTCTATGGTGCTTTAGAACTACTGAAGGATGGTGCACAACCATTCAAGGTAAACGGTCATAGAGTAAAGCACTATATGGGAAATATAGAAGAAGTGAATGAAATAGTTGATATTGACCTTATGAATTCTGAGTAATTAAGGCAATTCCGTTGTGCCGCAATGTTAAATCAAATGCTACATAGAAGGCAACCTATGAGGCTAGTTAGTGAAATCTGAGTATCCAACTTAACCACGTCATGCCGTGATAACACTAAAACTATACTCTTGAATGGGTTTAAGCGATCATTGTCAATATAAAACCCAACTAGGTTGGGGTCGAATCCCACAGGAATATGATGTAAACTCAAGTTGTTTACGGTTAATTCACTGATAGTTTAGCATTTCCTGAAATAGGGGTTTAAGTTTCCCAATTAATTGTTTGACACTTTGATTTTGATGTTTATAACTAAGATTTTATGAATAACCTGAATTATGTTCACTAGGGCTTACAGTACATGACAGATGCCAAAGGTGACTCAAGATTCTCACGGTTGTTAGGATAACAAGCTATCTTTATCAATGATATGCTCAAATGTCTCTCGACCTATTTAAGCATCTAATTTCCTAATCCTCTCAGACTTAGGGAATCGCTATTAATGCCTAGATTTTACCTCAGGTTAATCAACCTTGTTACAGCGCTGATTATTAAACAAAGTATTTCCGAGTCCCTATTGATAATTCACTTCCTACTGTTTATGATTTCTTTCTCAAGAAAATTAAAGTAGGTATGCCTACTTTTTGAAACCAACAGACATTAATTAACATCTCAGAATTATCAAGAAATCCTAACACATATTGAATCTTTAGTATTTAGCACCTCTTCATGACCTAACCCTAGATCCCATAATTCAAGTTAATGAGGTTTAGCCACTCATGATGCAAGAAACAAGTACACAAATTGAATTCATAATTGAGAAGATTAACTTACAACTATGATGAAGATCAAAAAGTATAACTTGAATTTATTCACAAGACAAAATTCCCAAAATATTAGTCTAGAGAGAGAGAGAGAGAGAGAGAGAGAGAAATTGTATGTTGTCAATAAGTCAATCTTCTTCAGAAAACCCTAAAATAAGGATTTAAATAGTTAACCCTAAATAAGGTACCGAAATAGAAGTTTCAACTTTTTCTCTGAATAAACGATGACATTAGTGATGACTTATCAGGAGTTTAATGGTTTATCATGGATGTCGTCAACTCCTCTACATTTTTGGCTCTAGCTGCTTAAGGCTGATGATGACGCTGACGGCCTATCACCATCTTAATGATGTGTCATGGATGTCGTCACAAAACTTTCTTCAACTTCCATCTTCTCTTAAGATTCCTCCAGATTTCAACTTCCATCACAGATATCGTCAGCCACACTTCTCTTAAGATTCCTCCAGATTTCAACTTCTTTTCTTCCATTCTTGTTGGTTCTCTATCCCATCATCTTAAACTATAAAATCATACATAAACAAATCAAAAAATGACAAAAGTTTCTTAAGACTTCGCAATTATTCTTGGTTAAAAGTCTTAAATATGTTAACAATTGGTCATACGTCAACACCCTCAACTTAAAACAATTGCTTGTCCTCTAGCAACTCAACATAACTAATAGAATACATAGCATATTCAGCAGCCAATTTTCTCTTTTAAGCTTAAAACATAGTTACCACCTCCAAGGTCCATCCAATTAAAACCAACTGTGTATGTCATTGAAGAACAATAATGTAACATAAAGGACTCAAGTGATGGAATCAATCTTAGCCACAACAACTATTCATATACCATTACTGCACTATCTAAACAAGCAAGTAGCTAGAAATAATACCATTATGCTATCAAAACAAAAAAATCCCCCTTCTCATATATAATAAACCAAAAATATAAACGTGGGGATCATTAAAAGAATCTCACTCTCAAAACGAAGTTCCAATCAGTATATGCCAGGTACCATAGGCTTGCCCTTATTTTCATTACTAAGACCTTCAGATAGGCCAGCTAGGATCACTATAGGACTTCTTTTAGGCTTATAATGTAGGCTAGGGCTGGTATGGTATTTAAGGTCATTTAAAGTGACTATGCCTCCTTGACACTACACTACTCTCTTGGGGCTCACTTATTCACCTTTTTTTCATTTTCTTTTCCATTTATCGCAAATGTTCAAGTTGGGTGCCTTTTTTTGTTTTTTTTAGAATAGCACCCAACTTTTATTCATTTTTTTATTTCTTCTACCCTTCTTCACACTCATCTTACACTATGCACCCTATGATAGCCACCCTCAACTTAGGCTATTTGCCTAGGTCAAGGTGCACAGTGTCCTAGGAGGACCAGGGCCAAACAGGTTCATTATGGTATAAATGGGAAGGTGAAAGGTGTCATAAAGAAGAATAGGATAATTAGGCTCAAAACAGGGATCAAGGGATATAATGTACATAGGGTAGGCTGCTTAGGCTAAAAGTGGGTTAATCAACAAAATGGTCTATAATCCTTTCCTAACCCCTATCCTTTAACCATGGTAAGACTAACTTGGCAAATTCTAGCTTTAGCATACAGAGGGAATTTAGTAGTTGCTCACACACACATGGAACTCAAGTATATCACAGGCCACCACTTATCTAGTTCATGTAATTGTTCAGCAATGATCATCACACAGCTAAAACTAATGCCACAACAAGATTCAGAATGGTTACAAGTAAATATAATTCACATAGTCATTGTAAATAAAACATTGGAGAGGTGTTTAAAAATCAATCAAAAACATGTGAACTGCTTTCTGTACTTATATTTCTCCTAGTTACCATAAAATATGTTATGACAATAGACTACCCTACACCCTCAACTTAAAATCAAAGAAAAATTAAACGAAGGGTTAGAGTATACCTAGAATGGAACAATCTTGGGTGTCATGGGTTGCCTCCCATGCCGAGCTTGATTTAACATCGTGACAGGACTCAGGTATCTCGATTACTTCAAACTTCATCGAGACAGATAATGGTGATACTTTTCACTAATTTTTTTGGGCCAATGTAAAGTTTGACACATTGCCCATTTACCTTGAAGGTACTACCGTCTTCGTTTTTGAGTTCCACTACTCCAGATGAGTGGACTTAACTAACTTTAAAAGGGCCTGACCACTTAGATTTCAGCTTACCTGGGAGCAATTTGAGTCTGGAATTGAACAGAAGCACCAATTCACCTTTTTGGAATTCCCGTTTCTTTATTCTCCAATCATGTCATTTTTTATCTTTTCTTTATACGGATCTACTCGTTCATAGGCCCTGAGAAGAAATTCATCCATCTCATTCAATTGCCCTAGTCTCAGCTCTGCTGCTTTCTTCTAAGTTAGATTTAACCTTTTGAGTGCCCATAAGGCCTTGTGCTCCAGCTCTATTGGCAGGCGACAAGCTTTTCCCTAGACCAACTGAAATGGTAACATGCCAATGGATGTCTTGAAAGCAGTCCGATATGCCCATAAGGCATTATCAAGCTTTCGAGACAAATCTTTCCGGCTAGCATTCACCATTTTGGGTAGCATGGCTTTAATCTCACGATTTGATACCTCCACTTACCCACTGGTTTGTGGGTGGTATGGAGTATCCACTCTATGCTATTTCACCCTATATTTTGCCAAAGCTACTAAAAAGATTTTTTTGTAAAAATGAGATCCTCCATCACTTATGATAGTATATGGTACTCCAAAGCAAGAGAAGATGATCTTTTTGAGAAAAGAAACAATCCTCTTCCTTTCATTATCAGAAAAGGCTATAGCTTCGACCAATTTTGCGACGTAGTCAACAACAACTGAAATATACTTCATCTCGTACGAGCTTACAAAAGGCCCCATGAAATCAATGCCCCAGACATCAAATAATTCCACTTCAAGTATCTTAGTCAAGGGCATCTCATGTTTTTTAGAGATTAACCCTTGTCTCTGGTATTGGTCATATTTTAGCACAAACTTATAGGTATCCTTGAGCAATGTTGGCCAATAATAGCCACTCTACCATACCTTCCTAGCTGTTAGGTCACTTGCGTGATGACCCCTAACTGGGGAAGCATGACATGCTTCCAATATGAATAATACATCCACTTTCGACATATATCTCCTTATAATATTGTCTGCACATTGCCGAAAAAGATATGGCTCATCCCATAAGTAATGTGTCACATCATGAAGAAACTTCTTCCTTTAATGGAAAGAAAGGTTTTCTGGGATTACCTCACTCACAACATAATTTGCATAATCTGCATACTAAGGCAATTTTTCCATAGAGGCAACCAGAATCTCCTCATCAGGGAATGGATCATTTATCTTCATTTCCTCACTACTTTCCTATTCATCTTCCATTCTAGACAGATGATCTGCAACTTGTTTTTCATAACCTTTCCTATCCTTGACCTCAAAGTCAAATTCTTACAGCAGTAATACCCATCTGATCAGCCTTGGTTTAGCATGCTTTTTATCCATCAAATACCTCAGGCATCATGGTCGGTGTGGACCACTACTTTGGTCCCAATTAAATAAACTCTGAACTTCTCAAAAGAATACACTACAGCCAGAAGTTTCTGTTTAGTGACGGTGTAATTCGTTTGGGCTCCATTCAGTGCTTTACTAGCGTAATATACCAAATGGAATAGTTTGCCTCTTTTTTTCCCCAATACAGCTCTAAGGGCCACATCACTTGCATCACACATGATCTCAAATGGTTTTTCCCAGTCAGGTGAAATAATAATAGGGGCCTCAATTAGCTTCTTTTAAGGCATGCAAATGCCTTCAAACACTCATCATCCAAGGAAAATTTCATCTCTTTCTCCAAAAGTTTACAAAGTGGATTTTCAATCTTTGAGAAGCCTTTTATAAATCTCCGATAAAATTCAGCATGTCCAACAAAACTGCGTACTCCTTTCACTGAAATGGGAGGTGGTAGTTTCTCAATAACTTCCACCTTTGCTCGATCAATTTGTTTCTTTTTTTCAGAGATTTTATAGCCGAGAATGATGCCCTCCTTGACCATGTAATGGAATTTTTCCCAGTTAAGCACAAAAGTAAATTCAACACATCTTTGCAAGGCTACATTTAAATTTGCCAAACACATCTCAAATGAATCACCCACCACAAAGAAATCATCCATTAATACCTGTATGCTGTCCTCCACCATGTTAGAGAAGATAGACATCATACACCATTGAAAAGTGGTGGGTGTATTACCTAGCCCAAATGGCATCCTTTTAAATACAAAGGTGCCATATGGACATGTGAACGTCGTCTTCTCCTGATCTTCAAGATCAATACATATTTGGTTGTATCCAGAATAACCATCCAAGAAGCAATACCACCCCCTGCCAGCTAATTGATCAAGTATTTGGTCCATAAAGGGCATTGGAAAATGGTCTTTTAGAGTCCAAGAATTTAGCTTGCGGTAGTCCATGCAAACTCTCCACCCAGTTGTAGGCCTGATCGGAATTAACTCATTTTTTTCATTAGCAACCACCATCATACCTTCTTTTTTGAGTACACATTAAACTAGGCTCACCCACTTGCTGTCAGAAATAGGGTAAACCACTCCTGCATCCAACCACATAATAATCTCCTTATTAACTCTTGTATTAGTGGATTAAGACAATGCTGATGCTCTATGGTGGAATACAATCCTCCTCAAGCGGAATTTTATCCATGTAGATTCCTAGGGGAATGCTAATAATATCTGAAATGGTCCACCCTATAACTCTCTTATACCTCTAAAGTACTGAGATAAGTGTATTTACCTATTGTTCCCTCAAATTTGCTGCAATAATAATAGGAACCGTGTTTTCATTGCCCAGAAACACGTACCTTAGGTGCCCAGGCAATTTCTTCAATTCCAACACCGAAGGCTCCTCAATAGATGGCTTGGCTGGTGGCATTGGTTGATTAGCCAGATCAAGGTCTAGCTTTTTAAGACCATAAGGATATGAACCCATGCCTGTTAAGGCATAAACATTCTCATCGTACTCCCCAATGCCTTTACTGTTATAATTCATCATAACCGTGCCTAAGAGTTTGATAATAAGTTGCTCAGCTATGGGCACCTCCTGTTCGTCCTCATAATACACATCAACTACCAAGAACACACTTATCTCATTATGCTTCTTAATTGATTTGCCCACATCAAATCATACCACTTTATCGTTCATCCTGAATAAGAGCTCATTCGCACTCAAATTAGTTAGCGCACTTTCTGTTGTAAGGAAAGGTCGACCCAAGATTATGGCCACCTCGAAGTCCACCTCGCAATACAGAATGACAAAGTCTATAGGGAATATAAATTTGGACACCTTCACCAACACATCATACAGAATTCCAGCAGGTCACTTTATTGACCCATCCTTCATCACGAGTCTCATGTTAGTGGGTGTGGGATTTCCCAGACCCAACTTTCTATAAATAGTCAGTGGCATCAAATTAAAGCTTGCTCCCAAATCACATAGTGCTTTGGTGAATTCCATTATCCTAATTATGCAGGGAATAGTGATTGCACCTGGGTCTGGCTTCTTCTGTACTAGGGTCCTTATAGAAATAGCACTACAAAGGTGGATATCTGCCTCTAATTCACAACTCACCGCTTATTTATTAGTCACAAGGTCTTTCATGAATTTCACATATCCTGGCATTTGCTCAAATGCTTCAACCTAGGGCATATTTATTGTCAATTGCTTGAGCATTGCCATGAATTTATTGAATTTGGCATCATCAGCCTTCTTTTTCAATCATTGAGAAAAGGTAGGTGGTGGTCTCGGGATAGATTTCAACACCACTTCCTCTTCTTTCTCTTTTTCTTTTTCCAAAGCATCAACAGAACTATCCATCTTCTCAGACTCCACTAGTTTTCTTTATTTGGATTCATCCACAACCACCTCACCATATACAGATTTTCCCACAGAAGGGCCAGGTAAAATCTTACCACTCCTAGTGGAATTCATTCCATGGATTCTGAATCGTATCACTAGGTAAAGTACCACTTTTTAATTGGTTCAGTGTTGCAGAAAGTTGGCTCATCTGCTACTCCAACTAGTTGATAGAAGTGGAGTATGAACTAACTAACTGACTCAGGGTAGAGAATTCACTCTTCATAGTGGTTACCCCCGATCTGGTAGCCTCAACTCCCTTTAATAATTTGTCCATCATATCCTCCATGGACATCTTTCCAGATCTAGTTGGTGCAAAATCATGACTTCTAGGAGGAACATACAAACCACTCCTATCATTATTGCTTCTCCAGTTACATTTCTCCCTATCTTTATAATCAGGTTTGTCATAAAAGTTCCAACCTTGATTCCTTTGTCTATTGGCTCGGAAACCCCCTTGATTATTAACATAATTTTCCTCCTTCTCTACATCAATAGCAACAGTGCGCTGAGATTCCACAGCCTTAACATTTTCAATCCTGCCTGACAACAAGGGCTTGATCAATAAGTTTATCTGAGTCTTTAAGTGGGTCATGTGTTAGTCTCGCTCCTCATCCCTTATGTGCTGTTTCACTATTATACCACCTGAAATAGTTGGGCTAGCTACCACAGAATCCCTGGTATGCCAAGCCCGACTCTGTTTGGTCATTCTATTCAGTATGTCTAAAGCATCTTGAAAAAAAAGGTTAATGAACGAACCACCTACAACATTATCTACAATTGGATTGTCACAGAGTTAAAAGCTCTATACAAAGTCTCCATCAAGTGAAAGTCCGTCATGTTGTGGTTCAGACATTATGGTATCTTCTTCCTAAATCTCTCCTAAGTTTTATGCAATACTTCAGTTGGGAGCTGCCCGAAGTTACTGATTTCATCCCTCAACAGTACCCTCCTAGAGGGTAGAAAGAACTGTTCTCGGAATGCCTCTTTTAACTATCTCCAGTTGGTTATAGAATCAGGATCCAACTCATTTAACCATATTGTTGCCTCCCCAGACAGAGATAGTGGAAACAATCTCAACCGAATTGCATTCTGGCTCACTCCTAGATTATCAAAAAATTTGCAAATAGTGATAAAGCTCACCAAGTGCATGTTCAGATCATCACCAGAAAAGCCTCCAATCAACCTCTTCAGATTCAGGAGTTGAATCATAGTACTTGTTATGCTAAATTTGCACCAGGTACCAACGGTGGATGAATGATAGCACCCGTTGAACCTGCTCCATCCATTTCTTCATCATCATTATCAACCTCATAATGGATAAGTTGTTAACCACACCTTCCACTAACTAGAAGGTTTCTGTCAAAATTTCACTGCACTGGTGCAAAAATTTGCTCATCTCGCCTTGGGTTTTAAGGATTCAGCAATTAATCATCACCCAAGTCTTCATTATCATGGTTTAGGTAATGTACTTGTTGACCCTGGTTCTATACATTCGCCTGAGTCCTGGCTAAAGCGGCTAATCTTTCTGCCTTCTATTTTTCAGCCATTCTTCCGATCAGCTGAGGTTTCAGATTAATTGGCAATAATGGTTCTCTGGAACTTCTTATTTTTGGGATAACAACAAAGAACCTACAATAAATAGAAAAAACAAATAAACATAAATCTAGGAAACTAAACTAACAGTCAGTTAGTGCACACAAACTTTTAGTTTACAATCGTATTCCCCGGTAACGGCGCCATTTTTGATAACACTCAAACTACACTCTCGAATGGGTGTAATCTAACATTGTCAATATAAAACCCAACTAGGTTGGGGTCGAATCCCACAAGGAATATTATGTGAACTCAAGTTGTTTACGGTTTAATTCACTAATGGTTTAACGTCTCCTAAAATGGGGGTTTAAGTTTCACAAATAATTATTTGACACTTTGATTTTGATGTTAGTAACCAAGATTTTATGAAATAACCAGAATTATGTTCACTGGGACCTATGGTACACAACAGATTCCAAAGGTCACTTAAGATTCTCACGGTGGTTAGGATAACAAGCTATCTTTATCGATGATATGCTCAAATGTCTCTCGACCTATTTAAGCATCTAATTTCCTAATCCTCTCGAACTTAAGAAATTGCTATTAATACCAAGATTTTACCTCAGGTTAATCAACCTTGTTACAGTGCTGATGATATTGAAGTCTTTCCGAGTCCCTATTGATAATTCACTTCCTACTATTTATGATTTCTTTCTCAAGAAAATCAAATTAGGTATGCCTACTATTTGCAACACTAAGACGTTAATTAAAATCTTAGAATTACCAAGAAATCTTGACACCTATTGAATCTTGAGTATTTAGCACCTCTTCATAACCTAACCCTAGATCTCATAATTCAGGTTAATGAGGTTTAGCTACTCATGATGCAAGAAACAAGTACAAAAATTTAATTCATAATTGAGAAGATTAACTTACAACTATGATGAAGATCAAAAAGTTTAACTTGGATTGATTCACAAGACAAAACTCCCAAAATATTGGTCTAGAAAGAGAGAGAGAGAAAGAAAAAATCATATGTTGTCAATAAGTCAATGATAAGTCAATCTCCTTCAGAAAACCCTAAAACAAGGCTTTAAATATTTAACCCTAAATAAGGAAACAAAATAGGAGTTTCTTCTTTTTCTCAAAATAAACGACGACGTTAGTGACAGCTTATCAGGAGTCTGATGGCTTATCATGGATGTCATCAGCTCCTCTAAATTTTTGGCTTTAGCTGCTTAAGGATGACAGCGATGCTGAAGGCCTATCATCATCTTGACGACATGTCATGGATATTGTCATAAAACTTTTCTCAACTTCCATCTTCTATTTAAGTCTGACGATATCCTTGACAGTTTATCACCAGGCTGACGACGTGTCATGAATGTCATCATAAAATTATGTTCAACTTCCATCTTCTGTTTAAGGCTGACGATGCTCCTGGTGCCTTATCACCATCCTGATGCCTTATTACAAAGTATCGTCACAACTTTAACTCATGCCAAATCTCTGGCTAAGTCTAACAATAACTATGATAACCTATCACAGGGCGAACGACTTATCATAGATATCGTTAACCATACTTCTCTTCAGATTTCTCTAGATTCCAAATTCTTTTCTTCTATTCTTGTTGGTTCTCTATCCCATCAGCTTAAACAATAAAATCAGACATAAACAAATCAAAAACAACAAAAGTTGCTTAAGACTTCATAATTATTCTTGGTTAAAGGTCTTAAATGTATTAGCAATTGCTCACACATCATGCCATGATGTTAAATCAAGCACTGCGTGGGACACAACCCATGTTTTTGTAAGTATTTCATTTATAGGGTAATTTGTTTGTTCAATGTGTAGGACTAAATAATGCAGAAAAATCTAAGAAAGTTAGAAAGATATCACACAAAATCTTTATGAGTCGTATCTATACAGTAGGTCTCATGCGTAGGAGTTGTATTAAACTGGGAGAAAAATTAAAATCATGTATTAAGTTATGGAATACATACGACTCATGATACAAGTCATATCTCTTGGGTACGGTTCGTGACCAAGAGTTTTATCCATTCCAGAACCCAGGTAAGATCTTATGGCTATACGGGTCAAGGCAATGATCCATAAGCCTGGGTATGAGTCATATAGACAACTCGTACCCTTGCTTACTAGGTCAGTTCTTGGGTTTGACCAAACCCAGACCTATGATTTAAATAGGAAATTTAGGCCCGATAGGGAACCCAAGAGCTCTAACTAGTACTCGATATTTTCCACCCCAAATTTTGAACTTTAATCTACAAAATCAAGTTGTTTTCAACTAAATATAATTACCAACAACTCCAAATCTGTCACTTGGTGCAATTTTAACTTGAATTTGAGTCCACTAAGATCCAAAGTTGAAATCCTCCACTCTATACAACCAAGTAAGTTTCTCAACTTATTTTTGCTACATTACAAAGTGAATTGAGTAATATGTGTTATGGTAATCATGGGCTAATTATAATTTATGCATGTTTTGGGTTACTGGTAGCATGATTTCGATATTTGTGTTGAAAATTGAAAATGGGGATGAATTAGGGTTTAGAAATAGAATTTTATGTGCTTATGTGTTTAAAATGCTAGATATAGTTGAATAAAGTAGTGGGTAATTTTGGAATTTCATTGGATTCAAACTTTGTAAGTTGGGCTTCTATGTTGCAGTAGATACGAGACTCCTTACGACTCGTACCCACTAGTACGAGAATCATAATGGGACTCATACCCACTGACAACATGGAAATCTAACAAATTCAAAGTTCTGGAATGGACACTACTCAACCATACGAGATGTATCCAGACCTTACAACTCATCCACATTAGTCGTACCCACCTGGTAAGAAATATAATGAACAAAAGTTTCTGACCAGCTTACGACTATTGGTCATGAGTCATAGCCTAACGGTATGAATGGTAAGGAAGAGTCATAAGCTGAACAGTAAATAATGATCTGACACCATCTAGGATATGACTTGAGTTTATGAGTCATATTTGGTGGATACGACCAATAACCACCTTTTGTACCCAAACTATAAAGCGCATATTGGACTTTAGTTAATTTTTCTTTTCCTTTCTTTACTTAGTTACTAAACTTAGTGTATTTGCAGGAAATATGCCTCCAAAAAATGCTTCGTCATCCAAAACCATGGCCAAGAAGGGGAATAAACAAATACAAAAGAAGAGTAAGGAAACAACCTCTCTAAATCTAAGACCATCCCTGAAAGCAGAGAGGAAGAATATATCGGGACCACCAAAGGGTCTGAGAAGAAAGAATGTAACTGTATCTCTTCTACACACACCATAACCCGTAGACGATGAAGATGAGAATGATGGCGATGAGTTTATATCTAGTTCAGTTGAGGAGAGTGTAGAGAAAGCCCATGGTCCTGAGGTTGAGGCCACTTCGATAGCCAAATAGGACCCTTCACTAGCAATAGCCCCTACTTTGGTGCCTGTTATTGAATGATGAGGGTACCCCAATATGCAGGCGACATTTAACACGGGGTTGTCTCAGCTACCAGGAGGGAAGATTAATAGAGTATTGTATGAGAAGAGAAAGATGACTACTACAGGTATGGAAAAACTACCCGAGTTGGCCAAATAATTTATAAATTATGGTATTAAATGGATGATGAGAGCACCAGGACGATATGGAGAGGTCCTCGTCTGTAAGTTCTATGCCATATATAAGGGAGAGTTTATGAGGCCGTATCCACAGGCACGGTGTGGAAGGGAGGTAACCTTATTACCTCTCTAATAATTTATAGAGTTTGGGTTAATATATTTCTCTTAACCCTTGGAAGATTTTTGTATGGCCCGATATACCGAGCCCCGGCCAACAAAACAGAAATGGATTATAGAATGGCTAAAATAAGAAAGATCGCTAATCTAATATTGGTAAGGATAATAAACTGGTAATGCTCCAGTGGATTGCAGAGTGTATAACTTTGATGGTATGTATGCTACCTAGGTTGAGGGTGGTATTGGAAAGTCTCAGTAGATAAAGAAGGTTACCCACAACTTTAAGGGTAAGGATTGGTGGACTATATCCCGTCATAGGCTATGTACAACTACAGGTGATGATGTACTAAGCCCATTTCAGGCTGAGATAAGAAAAAGGTTTTACACTCAAGTATGCATTAGACATTGGTGAGTTCTTAGCCTGAGAGATAGGGTTGTTGTGGAGCATAAGGCATTGCTAGCCTACCCCTACATGATCACACAAATATTTTTAGATGCAGGAGTATTGGAGACCCCAGTCATTGATGACATGGGAGAGGCCCGTTGAACTTTTGATACCAGACTGATTCATGATATGGCCAACCCATTGGCCAGGCTTATGAGGTAGGTAGTGGATGTTATGGCGGGTTTATTCTTACAAAATGGTCAGACAGATACTTTTGCCACTATTGAGGACATTGAGATAGGTGTACGAAATAATATTACATCCATAGATGAAAAGGGTACTTTCAGTGCCCCACCAACAGTCCAGTCGGTGCCACCTAAGCTATAAGGTATGCCACCTGAGGTTATGTTGATTTCTTAGGCCGCATGGATAGAGATAGTGACCTAGGTAGCGACGTTGACTATGAAAGTAAGTTATATGAAGGGCAGAGTAAGAAGCTGGATGACTCAATAGTTAGAGAAATAGGATAGGAGAATCCAAGAGCGCGTAGATGCATTTGAATCAAGGATTACTAGGCAGTTGGGTAGTGGAAAAGTACGTAATATTGACGATGTCAGAGCAGAGATTTAGAAGATAAAGGAGATGGTCATAGAGCTGTATCAGAGGCCAATGGTTGATGAGCCTATTGTAGAGACTGTGATTCCCACTGTTGAGGTGCTAAATATTTGGGCAGTACCAGTGAATGAGCAGGCTGAACAGACCAAGGAAGAGAGAAAAGAAAAGAGGCAATAAAGAAGCCAAAATTAGAAGTATCCAAGATGAGTAGGAATGACAGACATGGATATAAGAGATGGCTATGGGAAATGGTAGTTTAAGTGGTCTGGTTCCTGATGCTGAGGGGATTGATGTCGTTCCCCCACTTGTTGATGATCCAATCCCAATTGGGATAGTTGCTAAGAAGAGTTGGACCCGATCTAAGGGCACATATTATGGTGTTGATGGTTGGCACGTTAAGCGCCTAGGTATGATTTTTATCCCTATTCTTGTTATTTTTGTAATATTAGGGATAGTGTAATGTTTTCAAGTTGGGGGTGGGGGTACCAAAAAAATTTGGGAGTAGTTTGAATTTTTTCTACATTTAGCTAAAACTAAAAGTCTATTATGACTTCCAGGTCTGAGGCAGACAACTGAGACAGGTAGTAGATCAGCGCGTCTATGGCAATGGAAATTTTTGATTGTTTTGATGATGATTTTTATGTATTTCTGTAAAGTTAGGATGTATTTAAAGATATTTAACTCTGATTTTGATGTTTGTTTTGTGATTGATGTCATATTGCTAATTTTATGATAATTTCTGAAATGAGATTGTGAAAAGTGGTGTGAACTGTGTTGAAAAATTTAAAATATTAATCCCTCTCAAAAACTATGTTTAATGAATTGCGTGATTTATATAGTTGTGTGAGACTGTTGAGTATCTAATAATGGCATTAAGATTAAGGATAGTGTAGTTCAGGATAAGAACTATTGCATAATTGGATAACTAGTACTAAGTAATCAAGTCTTGTGCAAGTATGCGCGTAAGGTTTACTTAGTTCCCTGTTATGTTGGAATCTAGAATTTGTTCGATTGCTTTTTCCTAGGTCTAAAGATAGTTAGGTAGGAAATGATCATAGGACATTTTTGTGTGAGTCCACTTAAGCCTAAAATGCTTGAACCAAATGAACAAATCCCCTTAATCTAAATATTTGATCTTTTATAGGCCAATTTTTCTTGTATCACCTATCACCTTCTTATTTAACTTTCAACGAACCTGTTTGGACCTGGTCCTCCTGGGGACATTGTGTACCTCAACTCAGGAAAATCTCCTAACTTAAGGGTGGATATTATAGGGGTGCGTAAGAGAAAAGCTAGAATGAAAAAAAGTGTGTACAAGGAAAATAGTTGAAACATGGGTAGGCATGATAAAAAGAAAGTAAAGAAAAGTACAAGGTATAGAAAAAGAAGAAGAATAAAAAAATAAATAAATGCTAGAAAGCAACACCTGGCCCAAGTAGAATGTGCTCTAAAGAAAAAAATAACGTAAGGGTGGAAATAAAAGAAGTCATCAATAGTAGACCCCGAAAAGATTGTAGTGCCCAAGAGGCTTAGTCATCTTTAAAAATTCAAGCATATCATACCAGCCCTAAGCCTAAGTTTCAAGCCAAATAAAGTACTATAGTGATCCTGCTGTGATAGTCTGACAACTTAGGAAAAGAGCACAAGGGCAAGCTTATGGTATTTTATGCACACCGATGATACTTACTTGAGTGAGAGAGTCATTAGTATATCCATGAATAGAGAAGTCTATCCATAAGAAGTAAATGGGATTTCGTTGACTGTGAGTGCACATGGGTTATATTGATAGGTTGCTAGATTTTTTGATGAATATAAAGAACATATATGCCCAAGTGTCTATTGCGAATGTAATTCGATCATTGAATTCATTAATTTTTCTATATGTGCGAAAATGCTATACACAAGTATGAGTTGAAAAGTTGAAAATTGAGATGGGAGCAACAAGATTTAGAATTGAATCCAAAATCATTTCCATGGGGTATTTAAGATCTTCCTATTTTAAGCATTGCCTCTAGGTTAGGAAATAGTATTTGGTTTTGTTTACCTAAGGGCATGCAAAATTCTAAGTTGAGGGTGTTGATATGGCATGGAAACACGACACTTTCGATGCATAAAATCGTGAATTTATGCATGAACTTAGGTTTTTTTGTTAGATATAATGCACTTTGTTGTGAATTGCAGGTAAAATAGGTTGATTACATTATTTGAACAAAAAGAGAAGGAAAAGACCTAAAAAATACCAACTCCAATTAGTTATGAGTCTGCTCTTGAGTCATAACCATTCGATATGACTTGTATGCTGAATCGTATGAGGAAATAGAACCAAAAGCCAAATCAAGAAACCAAGTATGACAAAGATATGACTCAAGTATCCCAGTTGTAAGGCAGGATACGAATCAACTGTTGAAGCCATGAGCATAACAGAATCCAAGATACTATCCAGGAATTGAAGTATCAGAAGGATATCAGTCGGATGTCTGAGTAAGACTCGTATAGAGATACCGTATACCAACCAGTGTTCATGACCGAAAAAGACTAAAGTCCCAGGTGTATATAGATCAATGAATCAAGTCGTATACCTAGTTATGACTTGTAAGCCAAAGTCGTAATCTGAATAGAGAAATAAAACCATGGGTAGATTAGGAACTGGAATAGTTAGGATAAGGTAGGGTACGACTCATAAGCTAAGGATACGAGTGAAGACCAAGTCATATGGAATGCCGACTTAACTTTACCTTTCCCATTTTTCATAGGATTTTATGTTATTTTGAGATACTATAAATACCCTAGGGTTTATCTTTTATTAGGCTACACGTAGTGACATTCTTTTACGGAAAATTACATACTTTTACAATTATTTTTTAAATTTAAGGGTTTTAATCAACTAAAAACTTTGTATTTTATTCATCTTATTCTTCTGAAATTGCTTTTATGTTTTCTTCATTGATAATCATGATTCTTGCACAAGCATGAGTGGCTAATCTCCTTAGCTAGGGGTGTGGGAGGATTAGCTATGTAGAGGAAGTGTGACACATATCTATTCTAGGGTTTATGAATGTATCCTAATTCTTCTTCACTATAATTGATTTCAAGTAACTGAAACATCTTGAGATAAAAATCTGTATTCACATTCTTTCAATAACCAAGAAGCTTGTGATTAGGAAAAGAAGATTTGGACAGTAATTTGGTATTTCTACCTCAACCTTATAGTCCCCGCATTCTATCTTAACACTTGATCCGATAATTAAGGATCAAGTGAACTGAGGCTGTAGCAAGGGACAACAAGGCAACACTTGGCAACGTTAACCAAGTCTAAGGGTGAAATTTATCTTTGCTCTCAAAAGATGACTGCTAATACCTATCTTATAGGCTTTACATAAAGTAAAGCATAGTAGTGGGTTGATCATGATAAGTCTATGGAGTTGAGAAGCTAGGGGGAACACAGACCTAGCACTTGTCTCCTATTAATTATAACTCAAAAGAACTCAAGAATTGGTTACTCTTTGCTATTGATAATAAAATCCCCCCATTTACTTTCCCACACTGCTCAAGGATTAAATCAAGGCAGACAACTGCTCATGTTATCCCTATGGGATCGACACCAACCTAGTTAGGTTAAAATATTTTCATTGACTGCATTATACTTCTGATTGAGGTGTAGTTTTGGGCAACATCACGAGGCATATAATTCCTAAGAAAGCCTCAAAGAACTAGGTCCAAGTCACAGGTGGAGATCTATCTAGCCTAGAATTAAGATAGCCTCTCCACCATTTCCTCGCTATCATGTCGAGATAATAAGCAACAAAGTCCACTCCACATGACTTGACAAACGCCAAATTTCATAACCTCTTCTTGCAATTGGATAAGAACTTATAAGCTGTAACAAACCATATTTTGCATGTACTTGTTCTACATTTATGGAAGTTGATATAGCCTAGCGGTATAAGCAATGTAATAGATTTGTAATATGAGTATTGATGGTGTAAATGGGTTTCTAGATACTGCTCGTATATTTTAATGTGATGTGACCATGTTAACATTAATACAACTATTTAACTTGGAATCATAAGCTGGTATTTGAATCTAAAGTTTAAAGTGACCAAGTTTATACAAGTCTTACGTTAGATTAATGGAATTAAAAATTAAAAATGGAATAAAACATCTTGGTTCTTTCTTGACTTAATTAAGCTAATAGGTGAGCCAACTACTTGAGCTCTATGGACCAAGTTAATAAACTTCGATATGGATTAGATTTGGGCCTATATTAATATACTCATTTAGTGCCTAAGCTAAGGAAAAGAAAAAGAAAAATAGAGGAAGGGCCCCACATCTAAAAATCTACCCTAAGGCCCAATAAGTTAAATGCCCATTTTAGACACTAATAGAGAAAGTAGGTGCATCACCTACTTTGACCTTTGAGTATCTTAAACTCCTTAAGTAGGTACCTCACCTACTTGGACCAATTTGACCAATTCGGGGTCCGTAATATAGCTAAAGAGATATCCTAAGTAGGGCCTTTATAAGGCCAAATTTCTAGTCATTTTCTACATTTCTAGGTCACAAAAAAATCATATTTCATAAAGTTCTCTCTACTTTTCTCTAGAATAGCAAAGACTAGCCCAAGTTTTCCTTCTAGGGTTCTTGAAGGTAAGTGAAAACACTTATGGTTAAGCTCAATTCTCCCATGGAAGATTATTAAAACATGATGTTTATGCTTAATTATAAGTCCAGGGAAAAATATAAAACAAGCTAACTACCCACTTGTCATTGTTATTAAGAGACTTCTCTTTTCTTCCTTGATTTAAAGTGTGAAGGAGAGTTCAAGTTCTTGAAGATTTAAATTTAAAAGTATAAATTGTAGAAAATTAAGGTAAGGTGACTTCTCCATTTTATCCTCCTTATGTATGAGTTTGGGTAAAGAATTATGAATGTGTTGTTATTAAGAACTCAAGGGATGGCGTGTTTAATAACTAGTTGCTATGATAAAGGAAAGTTGGGGCTATTTTATGGACTATTTTATTTGTATATATTGGAGACTACTAGGTTGATGTCGTGAAAGGTGTGACTAGTTTTTGTTGAAATATAGAAGAAGGGTGTAGTGGTACACCATTGAACTGAATTTTTAATATATTTACTGCTCATTCTATTTTGTATATTGTTCAGAGGGTGTAATGAAAACAAGGTTATTTTGGGGGATCTTATAAGAATCTATAAGGCATTTGGATGTAATTTTAAGAGAAAAGGGTTAGAATAACACCCTTGATTTGATAATTTATGGGCTTACTGCTCGGCTATTGTTTTGGTGAAGTTAAGTAGCCCAAATGGGTTGGTTAGTAACTAATACTAGTTTTACCATGTACCTTATTGTAGATAAGAAATCCAAAAGGTATAATGTTAATCTGGGTTATTATTGGAGATGCACAATAAGGTGTGTAAGACATATTCTATTTCGTATTATTTGGCATGAAATCTAACACTTGTGTTAAAAAGTAAGTTTCTGAAGTTCTCCTATAGAAATTGATACATAGTGGTAGTGCATGATCTACCATGTAGATAACGACCTTGTCCCTACTCTCTAATGTGTCAAAACACCTCAATATGTACTTACTATTAAGTTGGCATGTTTACTTTCACTAGCAAGTTTCAGGAATTCTCTTTTAAGTCAATTAAGGCCCATATGTTAATTTCAGCTCCTAAATATTTCATTCGTGTACAAACAATTTCCTACCTCATTATCATTGTTCTTACTTGTAGATTATTGTTCCAAGGTATAATAATGTTACGTTCACCAAACTAACAATCTCAAAGGCTAAATAGACTAAGTAACAAAATCTGAATTGGGCGGGTAACAACTCAGGGGTATAATCCGTGCATAGGCCGATCCCAATACCGTTATATATGGGTAGAATGTTGGGGAGAAAGCCTAGCATTGGCTGATCCCAATCTATTATATATGGGTGGTAGATCAGGGACGTAAGCCTAGCATGGGTTGATCTTAATTTGTGTATTTAACACTGATCAGCTGGTCCTTTGTATCATATGGTTTACAAATATTATAAAGTAAGAAAGGTAAAATAAAGAAAAGAATGCAATGTACATGATCCCATAAGTATATGTAATGGTGGTCTATTAGTACTATCTATACACTCATACCTAATTTCTTTGTGCTCTTGTTTTATGTGTACTTACTTTTAGCCTTACGTATTCAGTACATATTTGCATACCAACGTCCCTATGGGGGACAAATATTTCATGCGGCAAGCACAAGTGGTTCAACTAATACACCTTCTTAGTAGGAGCACAGGATATCTAATAGCTATTGGTGAGATCCAGATTAATTCGGGGCTTTCCGAGTCTATTACATATATTTTGCTATTGTACTATTATTAAGAGTATAGCAGGGGTTTGTCCTAACCTTAGCTAAATCTATGTATCATTAGAGGCTTTGTAGACCAATGTAAAGTTAATCATGGTAGCATCTTGTGTTTTAGATGTTGTGGACCCAACAACCAAGTCTTGTATATATAGTTTTGTTTTTGACTACATAGTTTATCCTTATCGATGCATTATATCCATATTTGGAAGAACCTCATATTTACATGCACAAGATGTACAAGGTCATAAATTGGTGCTCTCGGACCTTTATGGCTATGCGTACTTGTCCGTACCAATGGGATACGAGGCATGAACATAAGAAACCTTTCAAGGAATACTTGGGTGTAGTAAATCTCAAAAATCATCCCATCATCTTCTACTCCTCTGAAGACATAACTGGCTGGACTACTGGCGGTATTGGGACTACTAGTGCTGGCGGAACCTCTACCTTAGACGCCGCTGCCGTAGGCTGTGCCCCTAAATCAACACCACCTTGTGCTACTAGCTGAGCTCCCTCAACCGGTGGACCACCAACTAACCCCAATAACCATACCAAGAAGGACTGAAGAAGATATAAACCATAGTGGAGCCTGGGCTACCCCTTATACCACCTGCTCCTATGTTGGCGGAATACATGGAGCTCTCATAGTCTTAGGAGCTATGACAAGATTCACTGATGGATCCCTCTCCGGATAAAAGTTAAACTGCTGCTCTTTCCTACCCCAGATCTCTGTTGACCTTGACCCCTACCCAAAATTCTAGCAGCAGATTTGGGGTCCTGATCCCCAACTCCCACACCTCGCGTCCTATCCATGTGCATAAGGAGTAAATCAATAAATATTACAAAAAAACTCTGACCCAATACACCAAAATGGATAAAAAACTGACATTTTTCCCTAAAAGTGCTTTGTACAAACATCTCCGCATAGATCCACAGGACTATACTAAAATCTCCTTTAGTACCAACTATACCAGTGAGACCTAGGCTCTAATACAAAGCTGTCACGACCCAATTTATCAAGTCATGATGGTTCCTACTATATCCTACTAGTAGGCAAGCCAAGTCATAGCCTAAAACAATATTTAATGGGCTAAAGGGCAGAAACTAAGTGAAAAAAGAAAAGAAACATACAAAGTATATCAAAATAAGAGAAGGAAAAGGACAAAAATATACAAGCAAATCCCTCTAAAGACCTAGTAAGGTTGGTACTAGAGCAACTACTAAAACATACCCAGAACACTAGATATAATCCAAAATATACATAATATATACAAGCAATCTCTAGTACAAAAGACTAAACTGTAACAAATAGAGGAGGATCAACTTTAGAAGATAGCAATCTCACCCTACTCCAGATCAGTACTAGAAAGTAGGAATCATGTCAATGCTAACTACTAGTACTCAAATCTGTATCATGGGAAAGATGCAGAAGTGTAGTGTTAGTAACGAAGCAATGGTTACTTAGTAGACATCATCAACCGACTGCGCTCAATATAGGAAAAGTATAACTGAAGTACGGAGGTGTTTTCTAAGTCAATGGTAAATAGGGATTGAAAGGTAAAAAACTATCTAGCTTTACAAATGCGATATTGGGATAAGTAAAAAAGATACAGATATATAAATAATTTATTATTAAAAGGCCAACTAAACATAACCTAATTGGGCCCCTATAAGCCCGCCAAGCACACTGAAGAAGACAATTAACTTGACCGTGCCCTTATAAGCTGGTGGGACACATAAAAAGTATTTAACTTGACCGTGCCCTAAATGTGCACCGGGCTTGAACCGGCACTAATGGGTAGTAACGAGAAGCCAGATGTCGGGCTCAGACCAGTAGTGGTGGATAATAACAAGAGGCCACATGTCAAATTTGAACTAAAAATAGTGGTTAATAATGAGCGGCCTTATGCACGATATACAACAAAACTCATAATCAGATGCCACACTTAAATCGGAACAAAGAGGAACCACAATTCTCAGAACAACATTAATCAGTACCAAAACTCCCATGTCATCATAACCAAATGCCGAACTTGAACTAGAACTTAGTAACCATACCCAATTGTAAAAATTAAACCCAAACCATACAGTAACTAATGCCATAGTGGTGCCAAATTTTGCAACAAATGACAGAAATAAGGTATATGCTGACCCTAAACTATAATTAAAATAAATTTAAATAACTATTCCTGTAACTTAATTAAAAAGAGATGATTCAAAGGTTTCACAACATAAATACCACATCATAATCTCATAATACTACATCATAATAAAAGGTAACTAAACCAGAATTTATTAGATTAGGCTCATAATCGGATAAATAAGGCATGATATCTATAATGAATGATACACAAACTTCAACTACCTATTTAAAATTAGCATAATAGCACACAATTACCATAAATAATATCAATCTATAAATAGGGTAAGTCTAGCCTACATGGATGCCAAAGATAAAAACCTCTCTGAAAAGTCTCCTAATAGCACTCCACTGGAAGAATAACTTGATGAAAATAATTAATTTTCTTTAGAATAAAGTACTATATCACAATATTTTTTGAAGTAACACTTCTTCAATGTGGATATATATATATATTTTTAGTACTTTTAACGTCCATTAGAATGGGAAAGAATGATGCATATTACTTAGAGAATCATGGAAAATCCATTAACATAAGAAAGAAGAATACACATTACTTAGAGAATCATGAAAAGTCCATTAACATAGGAAAGAAAAATATATATTACTTAGTGGATCATGGGAAGTTAATGTGTTCCACGTAATGATAACAAGTCACCTATTAAATGCCATTGGATGCCACTAATCTCATTTGTTGTGTTGACCCTCCACTTCCACGTGGATGTGGAGTTTCCACTAAGCTACTCTATTTAATCCATTAAATAAATATTTGAGTATTGGATAGGTTAGTGGTAAAATAAATATAATATTTTGGATATACCATAATTAATAGAAAGTTATTTCTAACAAAACCTCTATTATATAATAATAATATTATTTTAACAGCAACAAACTCACTATCTCCCCTTAAAATATTAATAAATTATAAACCTATTTATAAAGTAACATAGATAAACCATAACTAAAGAATTTTACATAAATTAAAAGTATTTTAGAAGAGCAATAAATTATATTTCTACCAAATGCTAATTTAAATTAAGTATTCTACAATATATTTGATATCACTAAAATTCTCAAATGAACCGCTTAAAAATGAACTATTAGCCCCGTAAGTGATAAATAATTTGGGGCAGTTATAGAAAAATTCTAGATAGAAAATATATATCAAAATAAGGAAAATGACCGTGAGGGTCATTACTCCAAGTTTGAACCTCATGTATCCTCTCAGTTTTTCTACTTTGGCAAATTAGTGAGAACTTTGGATAGTCACCATCAAGTTTGGAACGTCACCAAAGTTCTCAAACATAACTCCAAAATAGATATTCTTCACACAATTCAACTAAAACCTATTATTGCAAATTCAAATGCAAAATTTATCTAACCATGGTGTTTGTCAACCAAACCACATCATGGGTACTAGATTTCCCCAATTTTGTACACCAATTAGCATGACATTTAAACCCAAAATAGAAAACCCCAAATCAATTTAACCTTAATTTGATTTCTATTCAATTTCAATATCAATGGTGACCTAACAAGGATATGCATGAATTTAATCAGGAAATTCATACCCTAGGCATGCTTAATTCAAAGAATCTCAATTAAAACTTTGACTTTGACTAACAAATTCACAATAGCATACAAATCTTGATGATTTAGCACAAAAAATCCAAATTTCAAGATAAAAAATCATTAAGCTACTCAAAATAAACTAGAAACTAGTCAGAATCAACCATGAGTAGCTAACCTTTCAATGGAATGAATTGGTAAATTGAAAATAAGAATTTGAGATTAAAAACACACAAGAAAATTATGGCAGCAGCAGTGTAGCGGCGAATGGTAGAGCAATAAAGTATAATAGATTTGAGATCAAGATCAAAAGATCTTGAATTCAAGTACGAGTCGAGATCAATTCATCAAATTCACCAAATTTAAGATCAAGCTTGAAGGCCCTTAAATTTATCTATGAAAGGATGAATCAAAGGATTCACAAAGTTTGTAACACCCATATTCTTAAAATATAATACTACAATTATTACGATTGTTGCAATATTTTTCTATTTTGATTATTATTTGCTTGAATAGAAACCATCAAAGAGGTGCAAAAAAGAAAGAAACAATTCATATTTTCGAAGTATCTTGCACTCCAATTTTTAAATTTAGATATCTGAATAATTTCCCATATATTATTGTGACCAAATTATTTTTGTTCAATTGCTTCTCTATGTAAGAAAAAAAAGAATTGAGAAAAAAGAAAGTATGTCTGGTTGTTAGAGACTTAAATAGATATAGTGGTAAGATAATTTTCCAAGTAAAAGTTTTCCTTTTTTTTTAGTTTTCATCTAGAGTGCGGTACACTTATTTGAGCTTGACAAATCCAAATTTGGATCCCTTAAGGCCCATCTAATGAAAGCACTCCCTACCAAGAAGTACTTTTTTTTCTTGCTAAAGCACACAACGTTCTTTCAATATCAATTCTAATCTGTAAAATATTTATGTAGCATTATCTATGAAGTTCTTAATTTTGTTTTGTCAGAGCAAATATTATCCATTTTCCTTTCAAATTTGGATGTGCTCCTAGAACTTTCAGTTTCTTTTATAAGGTCGAGGATTCCAATGTAGTTTTTATAGGTATTATCCTTGGTTTATTTGATCTTGGTCTACTTTCTCATATGTGTTACTTATATGGTGTGTGAGTAACTTATTATTCTTATTATTATTTCTATCCTAGTAGGTGATTCTGTAATGGTGTGTTGGGTGTACTGATCATGTATTATGACACTTTTGGGTATGATAATTGGGTCGATTTGATTATTCTACGTATGGTATATTTCAATGTGATTTTGGGTATGGATTAGCTTTCCACATATCATTTTATCTTGTATTTCCATACTAGGAGACTTACTTTAGTTATGCCATTTGTACCAATATCGGATCAAACAGATACTCAGGGTTTGGATCCAATAAGGGTCATTTCTTTTCTTTAAGCTTAGAGGATAGTTGAGAAGGTGCGTCTTTTTTATTTGGTTTATGTGCACGAAAATAGTATTGACATGTCTCCTGATGACACCTAAATTACACCTAGCAATGAAGTATAAAGAGATCATTGAATAAAATATAGAATCCAACTAGGTTGCAGTTGACCTCATTGCAAATATGACTAGAAGTTAGGTCAATGCATATATTTAAGCTGTTAATCGATTATTTCCAGGGGGAGGGGGTTCTAGTGAATAGTTTGTAAAATTAACAAGTAATAAGTATTGCAAATTTGTTTTTTGTAATCAATCAATGATAATGGACTAGGATTGTGTTCCTCATGATTTCATAACTCAATTAACATAGCATATGAGTGATCTATTCTAGTATCTATTATACAAGATCGATAAGGTAGGTTCACCTAATTGGCTGGACTCCTCTATTAGATAGATATCACTTAGTCACTAGATAAGTGTATGAGTGTTTGCATTATAAATCTTATCCTTGATCCCAAATTAGCTATCCTTGGACAAGCCTCAAGCTATTAGATGAGGGTTGATATCATTAAATCTCTGTTGTTAATCCCTTTCCCCACTCTTTACCCTTATGGTCAAGCAAGTAAGAGCTACGGTGAGTTCTAACATTGGCCACCATTAAAAAGCAATAAATACGAAGGGAAGAACAATACATTCATAGGAACTTTTCAAGAATCACTATCTACTTTAACCTACTTTGCTAATTTATCATAGTTCCCACAATCCTAGTTATAGGATTTTGCTATTCATGATCGCAAGATCACAATAAGAATTTGTAGAAGAATTCATAATCATAAACTTACGAAATAAGTAGAAAAAATCAAAATAAATCACGAATTCTCAAAGAAAGCTTAATTATAAAGAATCAATGTATGAGTAATCTCCAAAATCCTAAGAATAATGTAAGACAAAGCAATCTAATACGATGATAAGTCTATAAAGTTCATCAACTGTTATTAAAACCTAAGAAAGGTAATTATAGACTAAATAAAACCCATCCTAAATAATTTATTAAACCATGCCATCATCTATTCATGATTCATTATTGGTTTTCACAAACCATGGTCTAGACTTTGGCCTTTGAGGTTTAATACCAACTTCCAGTTTCCATAAGTCAAGGTACAATCCGTTCTTATAAACCATGAACGGTACGTAGGCTTATGGTTTCAAAGTCCAAAATTCCTCTTTTCAACTCTTTCTTTTCACGCTTCTTAAAATGAGTCACACTTGCCTCGTGGTTTGCTTTTCATAGTTTGTGGATTTTTCTTATACTATTTGAAGTTGTTTATTCAATCTTCTAGGTCTCAAATCCATAAGGAAAAACATGACCCATCCTTTTTATATAGGACTCGTACTGAGTTCCTGTGGTCCATATTTGGTGTGTTTCGGCATACTATTTACTTCTTTCATTTTATGACCTGTTGTCCTATACAAACACATAAAACACATCATATGAAGCAAAATTTACTTAAGAACATGCATAATTTCCATATTATAAACATAAAAAAACTGTAAACTCATGGTACATTAATACCCTCAACTCAGAACATTTGGTTGTCCTCAAACAACAAAACAATACTATATTGACCCTTAAGAAAAATAAACCTAGGAGTTCTACAATAATCACATGACATTTGACAACAAATTTTCATAATAATAGTTCTACCCCTCTAATTCAAAGTATAAAATAGTGGTGGGAAGTCAAAACTCCTTATCTAACACAATAGGCTCGATAGATGACGTTATGATATCATTGGACAGCCATGCATACACAAAAAATCACTTCTAACAACCAGCGACAATAATATTTCCCTAGTGCCCTAACACAAAGATGTCCCACATACACATATGATCAATGAAAATATGAACTAAATTAATGCGCTCGATCTCAAAAAGAAGTTCAAACAATAAATGCAAAATACCATAAGTTAGCTCATATTTTCTATGCCTAAATTTTCAGACAGTTAGATTAGGATCACTGTAGGCCTTTAATTGGCTCTTAATATAGGATGGCTATGGTATATTTGGAATAGTGACTACGCTACCCTTGACACTGCACTGTTTTTTCTCCACTTTTGACATATTTCTTCCCTTTTTTTTCTCTTTTTATTTCTATCCACTTCAGGCACAACTTTTTTCCTTTTCTCTAATTTTTTTTGACTTGTTAGAATACGCCAAATTGTCAAAAACTGAGACTACCCCTAGTTGCAACACGATGATCAGAGTCCCAATGAACCTAAGCTAAACCATGTCCTAGAAAAACACTAAAAATACTTAAAAAATAATGAGATACTGATTGGAAATTAAACCAAAATGACATGACCATAATAAAAGCAAAATCAGTACTAGCCATCAAAACTGAGACTGTCTGACATAATCAACATGTTGAAAATATAACCGTTTGTCTGAAAGACTCTAAATCATATGAGTTGTTAGGAAAAGCCCCCAACTAAATCCAACTATCTAAAACTAGAATAACAACAAAATGATATGATGATTAATGACCCTAAAAAATGAGGACTCACCAAACACTGCTGTAATATGGTCCATAATCATGTTAAGTACAATCTAGATGCTGAATGTTGAAACTTATATTATAAGATAATATAGCCCAAAAGAAAGAATACAATCAGTACTTTGAATATACCGAGTATGTGATATAGGAAATAACTGATATAGGATGAACATGATGCATGTGAAATGATAAGCTAATGTAAGACCAAGAAATAAACATGTACTGTATGAAAACTGAACAACTGAATATAAGGTCATACAAGTATCTGAATCTAAACTATAAATTGCATATTATAGGAGATACCATTAACCAACATACACCAATTTGAGCTAATTGGGGTCCAACCTATAACCTCAGTTGTATGGGTGTTCAATATCTTTCCTAGGGTACAAACACTAACTGATGTAGATCCACTAAACTGATATAAAAAATTGACTAAGGTATCAAGCCAGGTCTAGCAGGTGACCCTTTAGAACCTATGGTGGCACCGTAGATTAGGGAGTTAGGGACATCTAATAAAAGTCTTAACTTAACTGATGAGTGAGCCTTCATCATTAATGCGGTGCTATGTACTACTCTGAACTGAATGACACTGATAATTGAATTGCTCGATAATAATAATATTCTGAAAACTAAAAATATGCATAGTATGAAAGTATTCAATAACATGTATGTTGTATGAGCTATAACTCATAAATGTATACATTAAATCCTAGGTCATCGAGTGTTCATAACCATTATCCCTAAAGAATGCAACTTGTCATGGCAATACAACAATATGAACGTAATAAGGAATTTCATAACTCAAGACCCAAATTTATATATATTATGATATTTTATAGCCATGAGTATGGAAAGATGCTAGAATTTATGGGAAAACATGTATTCATGGTTTAGTCTAATCAAGAAGCTGAAAACTAAAGGAATTCATACTTTACATGGAAACCCTAAGCTTAAAAGCTGAATTAAACTTGAGAATTTTGAGTTAACTTTGGGAATTAATGGGTGAAAGGAAGCCCATTGATGAAATTCCACATACCAGAGGTTGAAAACCTCGATAAAATCTTTGGATTTGAATTTTGAAGTTGAACAACCCTAATTTTTCCTTGGGAAAAGAAAATCCCCCCTTTTCTATTTTTTTTCTCTATGTGTTGACTGACTTTTGAGTTAAAGGGGGATTTAGGGTGTTATAGCCTTATATTCTATCCTTAAGATAACTAAAAAAATGTTGTTTTGGTTTTAAAAGAGTGTCAAATGTCCAAAAACCCCTTTGAAAATGTTATAACACTGCAGAACAATCTCGAGTGATAGTTTGGGTGACGGACCATTCATCCTTTAAACAATCATCACTTAAATTGCTACAAAATGACCAAATTTTGTTTTTAATACTTACGATTGACGTCTTTTCCTGACGAGTCATCTCTGGTGTGATGGTCTATCACCCAAGCTGTCATACTCTGACAGACAAACACGTTTGGGGTAAATCAAGCGTAATTTTTTACTCCAATATTAGATTAAGGCTAAACTGAATGTGTTAGTAAGATAATTCAAATATTTATTATTTGGTGAGACTTAAGCTCACACACTCTTTTCAATATAGAAATAACTCTTATTTAAAGTTTACTATACCAAGGTACTTCACTAGAAGTCAATCAACAAGGGGGGTTTTGACTTGGTTATTAGCTAGGACTTATTTGTGGCCTTAATAGATGTCTAATTCCCTAATCATAGAATCAAAATATGAAGTTTTATTTCTACATTCACTTGAAGCATGGTTCTAATCTAGGCTTGGATTTTTGGGGTGTTACAATATCTCCCCGTTGGAGTCATTTGTCCCTGAATAAAAACTAACTAAGCTAAAAATGATAGGGAAAGAGCTATAATCCCCCCACTGAATTTCTAGGATATAAATATTGACATGATAACTTAGTCTATAACTAAAACATAGATTGAACCAAACTCATGAATGGATGCTATGACATGAGAATAGTTGGGCGAAATGAAATAGAAAGAATTAATTAGTTATGAGAAAGTTGTTACCTCAAGTTGGAACTGAGTATGAAGAGAAAATATAGAGGTACTTGGTCATCATATCAGCCTTTGTTTCCCAAGTAGCTCCCTTAACTAACCGATTTCGCTGCTGAACCTTTATTAAAGTGACCACTTTATTTCTCAACTTACGAACCTGATGATTAAGCATGTCAGCTAGGACCTCTTCATAAGAGAGACTATCCTTCACACCCACACTCTCTAAAGGAGCAATTGATGCTGGATCACCAGTTCATTTCTTTAACGGGAAACATCTAAGACTGGATGCACTGGTGCTAAATCTGTAGGCAATGCCAACTTATAGGATACATTGAGATAGTGACCCAAAATCCTACATGAACCAACAAAACTGAGATTAAGTTTTCCTTTCTTACCAAATCTCCACCTTTTTCATTGGAGAAACCTTAAAGTAGAAAAGATCACCAATAGGAAACTCAAGCTCCCTTTTCCTTACTTCTGCATAGGATTTTTGACGACTCTAAGGTTTTCACCCTTTCTCTAATCAGCTGAAATTTCTCCATAGCCTCATGAATGGAATCTAGCCCTATCAAGGTATCTTCACCTACTTCAGCTGACCAAAAAAAGATATACACCTCCTACTATAAAATGCTTTAAATATGGCCATTTGAATATTGAAGTGATAAATTTTATTATAAGTAAACTCAATAAAAGACAAATAGTCATCCCAACTACCCTTGAAATCAATTACGTATGCTGTCATGACCTAATTCTTGGATCAAGATGACGTCTACTATAAACAAAAAATGGGCAAGTCAAACCCGTAGTACGAAACAACTAGTAAAAAATGTGAAAAAATATAATAACAAATCAAATATATAATATAATCCTAAAACCTGGTGGTATCAGTACAAGAGCTTCTGTATAACAAGAATCCAAAGTGAAATACAAATGAATATACTGATAAAACTTATCTATGAATACAACAAAAGGACTAGTTTAGTACATAAGAGAGAGATTAATAATACTCCAACGTTCAAAATCTCACTCTAAGTCTCTGAACCATGGCTGCTCCGCACGATGTACACATCAATGATAATAACTCGTACTACGATTTGCAAGCCGCAGAAGTATAGTATGAGTATCAAACACATGGTACTCAGTAGGCAACGACCGACTGAGATCCAAATATAAAGAAGATATATATAACATATACACAACATAGAAAATTACAGCTAAATTATAGCAATCATATAAGACAACTAATATGATAATAAGGATAAACTATCCTATTCACGTCTAAAAGACTTAACTTATTAAGGATAAGGAAGTAGTAAGAATGCACTATCATATTCCAGCCATACTTAGGAATCTCAACACAATACTATATATCACTAGCCAATATGCAAGTAAGAGTGGAAAGAAGATATACATATAAGTATACAAGGCCAAGGAATGAGTATATAATTAGGTAAATGAGGAAAGGAGGGATATACAGTAATACCATAGCTACATATAGCTAACTATGAATAGATATATCTATAAGTATATACCCAAGGTCTACTCAAAGTACAACCTTGGTAATCAGACTAGCTATTTAAGATCTCATAATCATAGCTGGAGTTGGTGCTAGAATACTCAGGGTTCTAATCCATATATCAAGTCATCAGGTGATTATGCATACTAGTATAATCGTAAAATAAAAGAGGTTGGAATCATAACTCAATCCCAATACCGAATCAATGACCGATCTATCATAAACTAGCCATAACAATGATAATAACAATGTCAATAATAACGTGAATAATTGGTTAGTCCAGACAACCAAATACCTAACTGAGGCTATCACGTGCCCCCATCACCCCAAGCTCAGAAAGTTCAATCAACATAAAACACACCATAAGGCATAGTCATCACCCATACGATTGCAGCCCCCATATGAGCTAATAGATATAGACATATACTGGTGATAGACAATGAACATAGAAGTATGAATGCAACAAAATCCATAATACCATAACCGATTCAAGTATCATAATATTATCATCATAACCATCACTATCATAATCATTATCATTATAATCATCTTTCGAGCTTATGGGTATATATATATATATATTTGTCATACATAGGTGTGGATGGACTTGAACCGATAGATGTACACATAGACACATTAATATTATCATCCTTCAACCTTACCGGGTATGAATATCACCAACGCAATATCCTATGACCTTATTAGGTATCAATGCATCATCATAATATCATCCGACCTTATCAGGTATCATCATATTATCATAATATCCAAATCAATGTCAATAATAAAGAGCAAGCCCCATAAGGGTTAAAGTAAAGAACAAGCCCCACAAGGGCTAAAGTAAAGAGCAAGCCCCACATGGGCTAAAGTAAATAATCATGAAAAGAGAAGCAAGGTAGAGTATATTTCCATAATTCATCGTTCGTCATCAATGTTATGTTATCAATAAGCGTATATACATAACATTAAAATTATAACTATCATCGGGTTTAACCAAAATTTATATCATCAATACAAGATCTTCCTCCATCCCATATAGGAGAGATACATAATAAATATATAATAGGTGCACAGACATAAGCCGTGGCTAAAAGGGTGTAAATCCATAAGTTCATTGCCGAAAGTAAACTTGGGGACTAATTTATAATCCATATCATATTTATGAGGCATAAAATCTCTACAATCCTTAAGTCATATTTGTACTCATCTCATATCTAGGAAGCATAATAATAATAAGAGTCTCAAATTCATAGGTCATGTCTCATTATTGTGAGAAATATCATCACTATTGGTAAATTATCATATCTAAGAGGAATAACATCTCTAAATGCCCAATTACCAATTCTAAGTGGAAATAATATCTCTAAAGTCCCAATATCATGGCCATATACCATTAATCATAATCTGTAGAAAGTCATCATAATTTACTAAGCCACGAGGTATCCTTATTCTAAAGGCCCAATAGTCTAAACTATGCCTAACATTCGCAACTAAGTCCACAATGCTAACACAAGTCTTAGCCTAAGGTGGGCCGGAAGAACCCACTTCTAATCCTCAATTTCAATATATAGGCAATTTACACCCCAAACTAGGCTTAGGTATCTAGTTCCACTTCTAAATGTCAAGTAAGCCATAACCAATCCTAAGATAGGAGCTTTATTTAGGAACATGGACATTGAAGTCAACTCCACCTAAATTACAATTTCAAGATCACTAGAATAGCCCTACTAAGATTAATCAATAACATAACCCAAACCAAGGCCTGGCCATGACGGGTATCCCAAATCCATCGAGGTCTGAAGACCGCCCCCTTTTTCTAGTCAAATAAAACAAAACATACTAGAAATGGATGAATTTCAAACATATAATAAGATAGAATAATCAATAATAAGGAAAGTTCTAAGAATTAACTAACGTCCCTATCCACAGTAATTCACAAAGCCTCTAATTATACCAAAACCAATCTAAGTCGGGGCATGCCCTCAACGTAGCTAAAACAATCTAATAGAGGTAGTCTAAGACTATAAATGAAACAAGACTTTAAAATGATAGACCTTTTGGAGAATGTAAGCTTACCACTTTAAAGCTGATTGCTGACAACCCAGAAATCCTATCACTACACAGGTAAAGTAGAAGTGTCTTTGATTCCTGCATTGTATGGTGATACAATATTTAGAGATGGTTAGTAGGGACAGTACTAGCATGTAACTCAAGGAAGGGATAAAATAATTCCAAGTCAAAACCACAGTAAAATCCATATGCACACATTGTACATACATATATGTAACATGCTAGTATAGGGAGAAAAGTTTAGCATTAAAGTAAAACATTAGCTTGGACTATATAGCTTAACCATCATAATAAGGTATCCACGAGATATATGGGTTCAGCTCTCCCTACTGAAAGGGCCCAGTGTAAGTTAGCTGCATGCACCAGAGGTACCAAGAAAGACCAAGAAATTTACTGACCCCACGTCAATCGAGGATACAAATAAATATCAATAGTGTGAACCATGCAAATGGTCATCAAGACCAATCTCTCATGCCGGTGATGTGCTAGCCTTCTGTTAGCATATTTAAGACTTTTAACTTAAAATAATTGTAAGTTCTTAAGTAACTATTATTGTTTTTTATTATATTTCATGTGATATTGCAGGGAAATAGAGATGCACGAAAACCTATGATAACTACGTATAGAAGGACAAGTTTTGATTAAAACAAATATAAAAATATTAGTTGATGACTTGTTTGACAACTTATCAACAATCTGATAAGTTATCACAGTTGGTCATTACCTATAAGCAGAGAACAAGAAATTTGAAGTATTTTTGAAGACCTGATCTGATAAGCCATCAGACTAGGTCATCACCTATGGGCAGTATATAAGAAATCTAAAGTACTTCTGACGACTTGATCTGATAGGCTATCAGATAGCTGATAATCTATCAGACTAGGTCGTCAGCTAAGGGACAATAATATGGATTTTAAATTCCAAATTTTCTTTAAGTTACATTTATAAATAGCAATTTTTAGGGTTTTATTTATCATCTTGAACTTATTCCAAAGACTATTTACATCTTTTTGGGTCTCTAAATTTTGAATTCAATTTGTGATTACTTATCAACCGGTAAACACAAGTTTTCAATATCGGTCCTTCTGGACCTCTACCTTCACGACTTAGCTACATAACCCCTATTAAGACAATTAAAAGAAAGTTTCACATAACCTATCCATTTAACCAAGGAATTGACCATTAAAGCACACCATAGGTATCGTCATACCCCTACGCTTGCAATCTTATAATTATGCCATTATAATGCCATTAACTTAGGGAAATTCCTTGACCCAGTTTGTTCATTAAATCAGTGTGGGGGACTGCCACGACCCCTTTTGTTCATTAAATTAAATCAATATATGGGAATACCACAACCCCCTTTGTTCATTAAATCAACACCATTATGTTTCAATAGCCTCTTTATATCATGCAATGGTTTCAAAAGTAGTTCAATATGCATACCTTTATGTTCAAAATAATTTTCATAAGATTAGGTTAAGGTTTTACCAATTACAATATTCAAAACCATTAATTTGGGGAATCCATGACCCCATTCAAATTAACCATACCCATGCACCCCTAATAGTTCAAAACCATCAATTCAAACCATGAATCATCTATAAAATCCATGGAAAAAAGTTCATTCATTAAGGCTCGAAAGCCCTTAACACACATCGATAAACCATAATTTAATCACATAAATAACAATTATAAATACATGGCCTTACAAAAATAAACTTTAAGGAAGATTAACATGTTTGAGGTATCAAGAATTACAGAGAGAAATCAACCCTTGGAAGCTCTAATTGCCAATCTCTTTGAAACCCTCAATGTTCTTCACTTAGGGATTTCAGAGAGAAGAGAGTATGAATTTGATTGTTAAAGTAATGGAAATAATCCTTCTTGGGTGTATGATAAACGTGGGTCCTAAGTGGGAAAATAGGAAAATGATAATAATGCCCCTATTTAAAAGTGCAAAAAAAGATGACCAGGCATCATGGGTTACCTTATGACTCGTGATGACTCCTTACATATCATCACCACGACTCGTGGTCTGGACAATATCTTACGCTCATCTTACTATTGACCCTATGAGTCACACCCTTCAACTCGTAGTCAAACCTTATGACTTGTAGAGGCCAGTCATAGTCAGGACAAAAATATTTAGGCACCACACTTATAGATAAGACTATATGACTCATATAGAGTCTTTACGACTCATGACCCCCATTCGTAATCATAATAGAAACTTTAGGATAGCAAGTGGTCAGTCTATAATTGCAGTCTTAAGACCCGTAAGGTAACCTTACAACTCATAATGTCAGTCATAATCAGGGTAGTTAGTCAAAAACTCAGAAATTTTTAGGCCGAAAATCTAGAGTGTTACATTCACCCCCTAGGATCATTCATCCTCAAATGATGAGTGAAGGAATCCATTAGCACGATTTAACACAGAAACACAACTACAATTACCTTTAACAAAGTAAAAAAACAAAGAAATTAAGGATTACACATACCTTAAAAACGATTATCAAATGCGGAAAATAGGAATGGATAGTTGGACTTCATGTCCTCTTCAGCTTCCTAAGTAGCCTTTTCAACCGTATGATTCCTCTATCGAACCTTCACTAAATCCATATCCTTAGACCTCAAATGACGAACTTGACTATCAAAAATATCAACTAGGACTTCCTTATAAAACAAGGAATTTGAAACAGCAACACTCACAAAAGGAACAACCAAGGGCTACCTACACACTTTCTCAATATCTAAACATGAAAGATCACGCAAGTAGAACCCAAACACGAAGGCAATCCAACTTAGAAGCCATATTTCCCACTATCCTTAAGATCAAGTATGGACCCATATACCGGGGACTGAGCTTTCCATTCTTTCCAAACTTTGTTACTCCCTTTATTGGAGAAACCTTGAAGAACACCCAATCACTAACATAAAAATCTGACTCCCTTCGCCTCACATCCACAGAGGACTTTTGGTGACTTTGGGCAGTCTTAAGCCTATCCCTAATCACCTTAACCTTTTTTATGGACTGGTGAACTATGTCAGGACCAAATAATCTAGCTCACTAGCATCGAACCACCCAATAGGATAACGACATATCCTACCACACAAAGCGTCAAATGGAGCAATCTAAATACTAAAATGATACTTGTTACTATAAGCAAACTTAATGAGAGGCAAATGATAAACCCAACTATAACTAAAGCCAATAAAATAGGCCCTTAGCATGTCCTCCAAAGTCTGAGTAGTCCTCTATTCTTGTCCATATGTCAAAGGGTGGAAAACAGTGCTAAGGTTTACATTAGTTCCCAAACCTCTCTAAAATGACTGCAAAAATACGATGAGAACTGTGTACCTCGATCCAAAATAATGGAAACTGAAGCACTAAGAAACTTCATAATCTCCTGAATAAAAAACTAAGCATGATCCTCCATGGAATAATTAGTCTTTATGGGCAAGAAATAAGAAGACTTGGTCATCCTATCCATGATGACCCAAATTGAATCAAACTAACTTTGAGACCCCAAAAGACCAGTAGGAAAGTCATATTAATTACTTCCAACTTCCATACAGGCAACTAAATTTTTTGAGACAAATCACCAGGCATCAAGTGCTCCACTTTAACTTACTTACAAACCAAACACTTGGCTGTAAAATTAGACATATCTCTATTCACGTTATTCCAGTAATAGATCTCCTTCAAGTCATGGTACATCTTCATCAAACTAGGATGGAAAATGTACCTCGACTTATGTGCCTTAACCTAGATCCTCTCTCGAACACCATCAACATCGAAAATATATAATCTACCTAGGTACCTCAATATACCATCACCACCAATCTGAAAAACCATGACTTTCTACTGACCTACATCAACCTTGATCTGCATCAAAGTATGGTCCAAAATTTGCTTCTCCTTCACCTTAGTACCAAGAGAATACTTTACCACCTTTTAAACAATCAGGCCTCTATTGTTAGAGTCCAAAAGAAGAACTCCAAGATTAGCCAAACAATAAATATCCTTCACCAAACCTTGCTACTCTTTATCTACATGAAATAGAATCCCCATGGACAACCTGCTAAGAGAATCAACAACTGCATTCGCTTTACCTGGATGATAGTGAAGTTTCATATCGTAATCCTTGAGCAACTCAAGCCATCTTTTTTACCTAAGATTCAACTTCTTTTGGGTGAATATATAATGCAATATTTTATGGTCAGAATATATATAGACATGAACTCCAAACAAGTAATAGTGCCAAATCTTCTAAGAAAACCCCCAACCAAGCTCCAAATCATGAGTCAGATAATTTTTTATGAACCTTAACCTGCCTAGAAGTATACGCCACAACCTTACCATGCCGCATTAAAAAACAACCCAATCCCATACGAGATGCATCACAATACACAACAAAACTATCAGTACCTTTGGGTAGAGTTAAAATTGGTGCAGAAGTCAACTTATCTTTCAACTTCTCAAAACTACCATCACAAGCATTAGACCCCAAAAACTTCACCTCTTTTTAGTCAACTTAGTCAATAGAGTAGTGATCAATGAGAAACTCTTTACAAACTTCCTATAATACCTGGCTAAACACAAGAAGCTTCGAATATCGATTAGATTCATAGGAATAGGACACATCTTAACTACCTAAACTTTCTATGGATCCACCATGATCCCTTTGTTAGAAACAACATAACCTAAAAAAGTAACGACATCAAACCAGAACTCACACTTTCAAAATATAGCATACAACCACTGATCTTTAAGAGCCTACAACACTATATGGAGGTGATTTGCATAATCTTCCTAACTCTTAGAATATACTAAGATATCATCAATAAACACAATGACGAACAAATCTAAAAACTAATGGAATACCCAGTTAATAAGATATATAAATGTTGTTGGGGAATTAGTCAAACTGAAAGACATAACCAAGATCTCATAGTAGTCATACCGGGTTTAGAAAGCAGTCTTAGGGATATCCACCTCCCCAATCTTCAAATGATGATAAACCAGCAAAGATCAATCTTAGAAAAGTACTTATAACCCTAGAGATGGTCAAACTGGTCATCAATCCTAGGAAGAGGATACTTATTCTTCACCATTACCTTATTCAACTCCCAATAGTCTATACATATTAGAAAGAAACCATCCTTCTTGTGGATAAAAAGCATAGGAGCACCCCATAGAGAAATACTAGGGTAAATAAAACCCTAATCAAGAAGATCTTTCAACTACTTCTTAAGCTCTTTAAACTCATCCAGAGCTATTCTGTGTAGAGAGATAGAGATAGGATAGGTATTCGGGAGAAGATCAATTCCAAAGTCTATTTTTTAATTGGAAGGAATACCAAGAAGATCACCAGGAAATACTTTGACAAACTATTGACTACAGGGATAGATTTCAAACAAGAACTTTTCGAATTAGAATCCTTAACCTTAACTTATTGATATAAGAACTCCTTGGAAATCCATTTTTGGGATCTTAGATAAGAAATAAACCTTCCCTTAGGCACTAAGGAACTAAATTACCACTCAATCACCAGTTCATATAGGGATTGGAGATTAACATTATGGGTCCGACAATCTAGAGACACATAACATAAATGGAGCCAATCCATCTCTAAAATAACATCAAAGTCTAACACATCAAACTCTATCTGATCCACTAATACCTCTTTATCATAAATAGATATGACACAACCCCTATAGGCTATTCTAGCCATAATAGAGTCACCAACCAGAGTAGACATAGAAAAGGGATTAGAAATATACTCAGGATCGAAACCAAAATGAATAGCCACATAAAAGGTCGCATAAAAAAGAATAGACCTCAAATAAAGTAGATAATACACATCATGAGAGAAAATTTATAATGTACCAGTGCGAAACACCTTGGAATTTGACCCTTAGAAAATTTCTCAGTTTTTGGCTTCTGGACATTATATGAGTTGGGGTACTTCTCATATGATAGGATATAGTTGGGGTGGGTTTGGTCGTATCGTAACTAGTGTAGGTTGGTAGGGTTCTGTCCAAGTTACAATTGGAACATACTAGTCATATGTTATGGTACGAAAGGTAAGGTGTCAATCATATGTTGCCCTAAGTTTAGTCTAGGTGATTTAATTCTGCCTAGGATACGACTTCATGGTACTAGTCATATGGTTGGGTATGATTTAGCGTAGATAGTTGTATACTGGAAAGTATCGGAGTCCAAGGTGTGGCCTAGGGTACAAGTTATGGATACCACTTTTATGGTAGGTTATGAATGGTATGGAGTGGTCGTAACATCCTATGGCGATTTTAAGCAATTTAAGTGGGGTAACCTAGAGATTTATTTTCTTAACCTTTTAAGGCCCCATGACTTATAAACCTCTTGGGGAATCATTTAACCTATTTGCAATCACTCAAACTCTCTTAAAATACTCTCAAATTCTTTCTAAGGCTCTTGGGCTAAAGAAGGCTAGGGCTGCATCAGTGGGAGAAAATTAGAACTTACAAGGGTGATTTATTCCATCATCTTATTAATATAAGGCATGTTACTCCTCCCTCATTGTTATTTTCAACTAAAGGCATGTTTTATGAATTATTTTCGTGACATGTATTTTGTATGGTTTTGGATTGCAAACATATTTTAGGGGTTTTGGTTATAATGGTTGGTAATAGTTTTCCCATATCTTTTAGTTATGGTTTTCATATTATTATGGTGGTTTGAACATTTGGTTTAATGAGAATGGTTAATTGGTACTTGGTTTTAGATTTGGAAATACTATGCCCCTAATATGTTTGATAAAATATCTATGAGAATATTTTTTGTTAAATTGTTTTACTATCATGAACTATTGAATTGTATAACTTTGTAATGGAACCCTAAATAGTATAAGTGGTTTAAATAGTTTGGAATGGTTAAATGGTATGGTTTTTGGTGGTCATGGTTTGGGTAATTTAATATCCCGAGACTTACAGCCTGGCGCTCTATATCAATTATCCCTCCTGAACTTGGTCACTAGAGCACTAGTAAAAGATAGGGATGGAGCAGAAGATTTTTGATGGAACAAAGAAAATCTACCACTATCTGACCTCTGTTGAGAGAAATCATATCTAATTATTCTGGCACTCTTACTCTTTCTTTCCTTATTTTTGATTTTCTTCTCTTCAATCTATTGAGCATGAACCAAATATAGAGATCTCTATCTCCTTAACTGACATAGTAGTTCTATGCTCTTTGACCAAATCCTTCAAAACACCTAACAGAAAATTACTCATTCAAGCACTCGAGTCAAGAAACATAGACGGAGAATATTTTGAAAGCTGAGTAAACTTAAGAGAATACTCCTTACACTCATATTACCTGCTTTGAATTTATGAATTCTTACACCTTGGCTTCACTTAACTCAAGTGGGAAGAACCTATTAAAAAATGTAGCAAAAAAATTACCCTACTCTATCAATCCTATATCTATAGCTCTATCATCCTTCCATTACTTGAACCAGGTGTGAGCCACTCCTTATAACTGATAAGCAGCTAAATCATCACTTTCAGTTATAGTGACACCCATGATTTTAGTAACTTTTTGAATAGTATCCATGAACTCTTATGTATACTCTTTAGACTAGCCCAATACTGAAGGATTCATCTGAGTGAAGTCTCAGACTTTGGTTGCTGCTGTATTAACTACTGGGTTTGCTGGTACAACAACCTGCTGATTATTCTAGATGGTAACAGATTCAGATAATATTGTTAAACCAACCCAAAACTCAACATTAGAGACTTGTTCATTCAGAGGTTTTGTTAGAGCTGGTGATGGTGCTTGCTGATTCCCATTTATCCTTCCGTTAGTTCTATTGGGAGACATATTCTGTGCATGTGTAGAGAATTTTTAATAGAGTTTTACACTCTATTGTTGTCACGACCCGAACCAGGGCCTGACCGTGATGAGTATTTCGAACCATGGAGGCCGAAAACACCCCTATCTATCTGGTAATCATGCACCTAATTCATATGATCAAAGTAATGCAGAAAAACACAATAATTTGGAAACATGGTCATAAATATGAAAGAAACAATAAAGGGGAGATAAGGTTCCCTCAACATCAATTAACTTCTAAACAACTGTCTGGGAAAATATCTAACAATGATTGAGTCAAGTCACTGTATATAAACTGGGACAAGGCCCCAAGTAGACCCTAAAACTGAATATAAGAAAAAAAGGACTGTAGGACATAAGACCTTCCGAAACATATAAGGCTCACCACTTGTCTCTGTAATTCTATCTGAATTATCTACTGATTCTCTTGACCCCTACACTGGGCCTCTAAACCTGAGAAGTTGGAGAGGGGAGGGGGCCAGCACAAAAGTACTGGCATGCAGAGATATCAAAACAAAACATAATATTTTTACAATATATAGTTGAGAGCCATTATAAAGCAATTTCGTATTAAATAATTTGAAAACACATGGGTGTAATGCAATAGTTTCTCAACAACAATAAAATGCAACTGAGCTAGGTGGAATACCCTACATAATTTACACCAACTGTCTAACCTCGGTTGCCGCCGAGATTAGAGTATAAGTGAGGGAGAGACAAAAAATATCACATAGCATGGTGTCTCGACCCAATGGCAGTGCCCAAGATCACTTTGCCCGGGCTCCTACCTATAGTCCCAATTTGGGAATGACATAAAGTCAAATACAAAAGATCACTTAGCCTAGTACCAATATTCCGTGTTAGTAAACACGTTTTCCAGCGATGAGCCCTTATATCTCAAACGCCTTCTTCGGGCATCCACCTTTCTCATATAAAATCAATGCATTAAAATTTCATCTGATTCAATAACATATCATGTTCTGTAGGGTATCGCCATACCTGAATTGCAAGTCATCAATATCACTTCCACATATGCATAACCATGTAAAAACCAAGGTGCTTCATCATTTACAAGTGGTGAACAATATTTATTTCAAATTCATGCTCTCTTTTGTTGATCACAATATAAAATGGGGTATCAAGACATTATCATGGGAATTTGAAAGCAATTTATCATTCATATTTATCAAACTTCCATGGAAAATCTCAAATCACATATGCATGGTTTCAACCATTAAAGTATATAGGCAACAATTTTCATGACATAAAGTAAATGACTTAGAAATCATATTGAAAGCAAGTTATTAGCATTTGATTGAAAACACCCATTTAAAAGCATGCATGTTCATAACAACTACACCCTTGAGATTTTAGGATAACCTCACGTACCTCTATTTCCAAGAATAATAGATGTTTCTTGAAGCTTGCGGATTGGTGATTCCAAATATGTAATTATCTTTGAAAACCTACGGTCAAATCTTGAACTATTTGGGTTTTTATTTTGAAACCCTAGGGAGAATCTTTGAGCACTTTTGATCAATAAATATGTATTTCGGGGTCCTTGGAACTAAATTTTGCATTTTAGGGCTAAGTAAGGGTGGTAAAGGACCACTTTGTCCTCAACACGGAGTGTCTAAGTCACTGGAATTCTTTACATAGGCGCCGCCCATCCCATTGCCTATGTTTACATAGGCACCGCCTAGGCTATCGCCTATGTTTACATAGGTGTCGCCTAGGCTATAGACTATGTTTACATAGGCACCGCCTAGTTTATTGCCTATGCTTTCCAGTGGCCAGGGGCGATATGTTAGTTGACGCTTATCACTTTGAAAGGCCAAAACTTCTTTCTCGGGTGTCGTATTTTAGCCAAACTGGTATCGTTGGAAAGCTAACTCAAATACCTATAATTTGACACATAGTAGGCTTCCTAATTTGACATATACAGAGAGTTATGGTCAATAGAAGCTGACACACTTTACAACGTCCACTAAAACGTAGTCGATCAAAATAGTTTCAACTTGTCCTTGAGTTGAAGGACCTCTATGGTCTAAATTCAAGCTTGAGTGGATTTACATGATACACAATAATTAACATGCCATATTGGCATAGGATTTTATGGCTTTGGGATTAACAACGCATCAAAATCATGGTCTATATTGTAGCTCGAATTGCAGGGCGTTACATTATCCCCCTCTTAGTATCATTCGTCCCCGAATGATGATGCGGGACACTGACAAACATGATTTCAAGCATAATAAAGGACTAGGAAAGATAAGATGGGTATAGTACCTTCTGTCTCCTCCTCCATTGAAGCAAACAAATTAGGATATCTAATTAGGTCATCTTCTGACTCCCAAGTTACTTCTTCGACTTTCTGATTCCTCCACAGTACCTTTACTGAGGCTATCTCTTTTCTACTCAACTTTTGAACTTGGCGATCTAAAATTTCAACAGGCTCTTCTTCGTAAGACAAGGATTCTGTCACTTTGATACCCTCTACTGGCAATACCATAGAATGATCTCTAATGCATTTCTTCAACATAGATACATAGATCCCGAACCCAAACTTGCAGGCAATTCTAACTCATACGCAACTGTATTAATCTTTTTCAAAATCTAAGATGGCCCTACATAACGAGGGCTCAATTTACCCCTTTTTCCAAACCGCATAACTCCTTTCATAGGAGAAATCTTTAGAAATACCCAATCACCAATTTTAAACTCTAGTTCTCTTCTCTGAACATCGACATAGGACTTTTGACGACTCTGAGCAGTCTTAAGTCATTCTCTAATGATCTTCACTTTCTCCATCGCCTGATGAACAAGATCAGTCCTATACAACTAAGTCTCACCCACTTCATACTATCCTATCGAAGACCTACATCTTCTCCCATACAAAGCCTCAAAATGAGCCATCTTGATGCTGGCATGGTAACTATTATTATAAGTGAATTCAACCAGTGGCAGGTGTCTACCCAACTACCTTTGAAATCAATGACGCATTCCCTCAACATATCTTCGAGGGTCTGAATAGTACGCTCAGCTTGCGTATCCATCTGAGGGTGGAAAGTTGTGCTCAAATTCATTTGTGTACCTAAACCCTTCTGAAAGGATCTCCAAAACTGAAATGAAAACTACATACCTCTATAGGATATAATGGACACTGGTGCCCCATGCAATTGAACTATCTCTTCAATGTAAATCTTAGCATAAACCTCTCCCAAATAATTAGTCCTCACAGGCAAAAAGTGGGCTAACTTTGTCAACCGATCTACAATCACCCATATAGAATCATACTGGTTCCAGGATCTCAGAAGTCTTTTAATAAAGTCCATGATTATCATCTTCTACTTCTATAAAGGCAGGGCTATCTCTTGGGAAGTACCACCTGGCCTCATGTGTTCTACCCTCACTTGTTGACAGTTCAAACACTTGGACACAAAATTAGCTACATCACTTTTCATGTTATTCCACCAATACAAGGTTTTCAGATCATGGTACATCTTAGTAGAGCCTGGGTGAATGACATACCTTGAAGTGTGTGCCTCATTAAGGATTATTTCCCATAGAACATCAACATTCAGAATGCACAACCTACCCTGAAATCTCAGAATACCATCATCACTAATTTCAAACGACATAACCTTTTATTGACCCATATCTTTCTTGATTTGCATCAAGATAGGATCTTTAACCTATTTCTCCTTAACTTCAGCGCAAAGAGATGACATAGATAACTCATGAAAAATCACCCCTCCATCTTTGAAATCTAAGAATTGCACTCCCAGATTTTCAAGGCAGTGACTATTCTTCACCATCTCTTTCTTTCCTTCTTCTACATGAGAAAAGCTGCCCATAGACAACCTGCTGAGGGCGTCGACTACAATATTTACCTTGCCTGGATGGTAAAGCAGACTCATATCATAGTCTTTCAAAAGCTCCATCGAACTCCTCTACCTGAGGTTTAGTTCTTTCTATGAAAAAACATACTGTAAACTCTTATGGTCAGTAAAAATATCAACATGCACTCCATAGAGATAGTGCCTCCAGATTCTAAGTGCAAACACTACTGCTGCTAATTCTAAGTCATGAGTGGGGTAATTGAGCTCATGCACCTTTAAATTCCTAGATGCATAAGCTAGCACCTTTCTATGATGCATCAATACACAACCAAGTCCCACACGGGATGCATCACATAGACCACAAAATCATCTACACCCTCGGGAAGGGTCCAAACAGGAGCAGTAGTCAGCTTGTCCTTTAATTTCTCAAAACTATTTTGACACACGTCAGACCATACAAACTTCATATTTTTTTGAGTCAGTTTAGTAAGCGGAGCAGCTATGGAAGAAAAAATCTTTACAAACCTTCTGTTATACCCCACCAAACCCAAGAAGCTCTGAATATCAATTGGAGTCGTGGTTCTGGGCCATTTTCTCACTGCTTCAACTTTCTTGAGATCCACTCTTATCCCTTCACTGGAAAAAATATGCCCCAGGAAGGCAATAGCATCTAACCAGAATTAATTATTAGAAAATTTAGCATACAGTTGATGATCCTTAAGGGTCTGAAGGATAATTCAGAGGTGATTGGCATGATCCTCTTTGCTCTTAGAATATATCAGAATATCATCAATAAATACAATAACCAACAAGTCAAAAAACTGAAGGAACACTCTGTTCATAAGATCCATGAAGGCTGCAGGGGCGTTAGTCAATCCGAAGGACATGACTAGAAATTTGTAGTGACCATATTGGGTTCGGAAGGCTGTCTTGGGTATGTATGACTCCCGAACTTTCAACTGATGATAACCCAAATGAAGGATTATTTTTGAAAAACACATGGTACCCTGAAGCTGGTCAAAAAGGTTGTCAATCCTAGAAAGAGGATACTTATTTTTAATCGTGACCTTATTCAACTGACGATAGTCTATGCACATCCGAAGGGACCCATCCTTCTTTCGCATAAAGAGCACAGGTGCACCCAATGGGGAAACACTAGGACAAATAAAACCTTTGTTTAGGAGGCCTGCAAGATGTTCCTTTACCTTTTTAGTTCCACGGGAGCCATTTTATATGGCGGAATAGAAATGGGATGAGTGTCTGGCAAAACATCAATGCCAAAATCTATCTCCCTATCAGGGGTATCCCTGGGAGGTCTTCGAAAAAGACTTCTGGGAATTCATTCAATACATGGATTGACTGTAGAGGAAGGTTTCTAACTTTTGAATCTTTTACTCGGATTAGATGATACATACAACCTTTGGAGATAAGCTTTTGGGATTTAAGATAAGAGATAAAGTGACCTCTAGGTTCCACAGAACTCCCCGCCATACAATTGGTGTCTCATTCGGGAAAGAAAAAGTGACCTTTCAGGTTTTGCAATAAAGGGTGGCATAACACGAATGAAGCCAGTCCATCCCAAGGATGGCATCAAAATCTAACATATCCAGTTCTATAAGGTCTGCCACAGTTTCCCTACTATGAATAGACATAAGACAATTTCTATACACCCTTCTACCAATAACAGAATCACCTACAGGAGTAGAAATAGAGAAGGGTTCTATAATAAATTCGAGCTCAAACCCGAAACCAACCACATGAGGGGTCATATAAGATAAAGTAGACCCGGGATCAAGCAATACATAAACATCACGAGAATAGATTCGTAATATACCGGTGACAACATATGGTAAAGCTTCCACCTCCTGGTAGTTAGTCAAAAAAATATAACCAATTATGACTTCTTCCATCAACTGAAGGGGCACCTTTAGGAAAAGGAGCTATGGAGGCGGCTTGGGACTTAGCCCTCCTCCCCCCCATATTTACCCCAGCAGAAGGACAATCTCTCGGAAGGTGACCCACTTTGCCACAAGTATAGCAGTTTCTCCCCTCAAACCAGCACTTCTCTAGATGATTCCTTCCACAAACCTCACACCATGGATAAGTACGACGCTACTGGGACAAACTACCCTGAGACTGTGTACCTAGAGCTTTGGACCCATGAGGAGTCTGAAAACTCTGAGTTTGTCAGTCTGTCGGTGGTTTGAGTGCTGGGCCGCTGGCTGCTGACTATGCATTATTCAAAAACTTCTTCTTCTTCAACCACTTATTACCCTAGTTACCACTTTATGGCCGACTCTGGTGCTGGTCCACAGAACTAGCTCTCTTAGCTTATTTGTCTTTCTCTCTAGATTCAACAATCTTTTTCTTCTTCTCATCCACCTGCTGCATATGAACGGTCAATCGAGCAAAGTCTAACTCCTTATTCAACATAGCCCCCTGGCACTCAAGTACCAGGTTATCAGCAAGGCAAGATTTAAATTTCCTCATCCCAGCTCTTATATTACTAGTTAACTCTGGTGCATAGTGGGCTAGTTTATTAAATGTCAATGTGTACTCCTGGATACTCATACTGCCCTGCTTCAGATTCATAAACTCTTTCGCTTTGGTCTCTCTCAACTCCAGAGAAAAGAATCAATCAAGGAAAGCTTCCACAAATTTGCCCCAAACTATGGGCTCAACACTTTCACCTTTTTCATCTTCACAGTCGGCATACCACTGATTCGCAACATCCTTAAGCTGATAGGTTGCTAGATTTACCCCTTCAACCTCATCCATATGCATCACCTTAAAGATTTTTTCCATCTCATCAATGAACACCTGTGGATCTTCCTCCACCTTGGTGCCAGTGAATTTAGGGGGGTTTATCTTCATGAAATATCCAACTCTAGTAGCCTCAGACGTAACAGATGCAGACCCAACATTTTCCAATCGTTGAGTCTGGTCAGCTACCAATTATGTCAGTATATGAATGGACTGTCTTAATTCTGCATTTGAAATATCTCCCTAAGCAGTTGAGGGACAGTTGGCATTAGTTTGCGGAGCCCGACATGGACTAGTCGGGACTGGACAGACTCCCAGAGTAGGGACAAATTCTAGAGTGTGAGCCCTGTTATGGGTCCATATCCCATAGGTGGGATGGACCTCATCTACCTGAGCATTCTGATCGACGATACAACGTGGAGGCATAACTATGTTTCTGAAACATAAGTGATCATTGATTAGGGGACAGTTCAGACTCTGAAGCACAAACTATAAAAGAAACATAATAATTTGAAAACATGGTCATAAATATGAAAGAAACAACAATGGGGAGATAAGGTTCCCTCAACATCAATTAACCTCTAAACAACTGTCTACAAAAATCTCTAACAATGACTGAGTCAAGTAATCATATATAAAATGGGACAAGGCCCCCAGTAGACCCCAAAACTGAATATAAGAAAAAAAAACTGCAGGACATAAGACTTTCCGAAACACAGAAGGCTCACCACTTGTCTCTGCAGTTCTGTCTGAATGATCTATTGATTCTTTTGACCCCTAGACTAGGCCTTTGAACCTGAGAGGTTGGAGAGGGAAAGGGGTCAGCACAAAAGTACTGGCATACAGAGATATAAAAAAATCATAATATTTTTACAATATATAGTTAAGAGCCATTATAAAGCAATTTCGTATCAAATCATTTGAAAATACATGGGTGTATTGCAATAGTTTCTCAACAACAATGAAATGCAACTGATCTAGGTGGAATACCTTACATAATTTACACCAACTTTCTAACCTCAGTTGCCGCTGAGATTAGAGTATAAGTGACGGAGAGACACACAAGATCACATAGCATGGTGTCTCGACCCAATGGTAGTGCCAAAAATCACTTAGCCTGGGCTCCTACCTATAGTCCTAATTTGGGAATGACATAAAGTCAAGTACACAAGATAACTTAGCCTGGTACCAATATTTCATGTCAGTAAACACATTTTCTAGTGATGAGCCCTTATATCTCAAATGTCTTCTTCGGGCATCCACCTTTCTTATGTAAAATCAATGCATTCAAATTTTATCTGATTCAATCACAGATCATATTATGTAGGGTATCGTTATGCATGAATTGAAAGTCCTCAATATCACTTCCACATATGCATAACCATGTAAAAACCAAGGTTCTTCATCATTTACAAGTGGTGAACAATATTTATTTCAAATTCATGCTCCCTTTTGTTGATCACAATATAATATGAGGTATTAAGACATTATCAAGGGAATTTGAAAGTAATTTATCATTCATATTTATCAAACTTCCATGGAAAATCTCAAATCACATATGCATGGTTTCAACCATTGAAGTATATAGGCAACAATTCCCATGACATAAAGTAAATGACTTAGAAATCATATTAAAAGCAAGTTATTAGCATTTGATTGAAAACACCCATTTAAAAGCATTCATGTTCATAAAAACTAAACCCATGAGATTTTAGGATAACCCCATGTACCTCTCTTTCCAAGAATAATATATGTTTCTTGAAGCTTGCGGATTGGTGATTCCAAATATGTAATTATCTTTGAAAACCTACAGTCAAATCTTGAACCATTTGGGTTTTTATTTTGAAACCCTAGGGAGAATCTTTGAGCACTTTTGATAAATGAATATGTATTTAGGGGTCCTTGGAACTAAATTTCATGTTTTAGGGCTAAGTAAGGGTGGAAAAGGACCAATTTGTCCTCAACACAGAGTGTTTAAGTCACTAGAATTCTTTACATAGGCGCCACCCATACCATTGCCTATGTTCACATAGGCGCCTCCTAGGCTATCGCCTATGTTTACATAGGTGTCGCCTAGGCTATTTCCTATGCTTTCCAGTGGCCATGGGCGATTGGTTAGGCGACGCTTATCACTTTGAAAGGCCAAAACTTCTTGTTTGGGTGTCGGATTTTAGCAAAATTGGTATCGTTGGAAAGCTAACTCGAATACCTATCATTTGACACATAGTAGGCTTCCTATTTTGACATATACAGAGAGTTATGGTCGATGGAAGATGACACACTTTATAACATCCACTAAAACTTAGTCGATCGAAATAGTTTCAACTCATCCTTAAGTTGAAGGACCTCTATGGTCTAAATTAAAGCTTGAGTGGATTCACATGATACACAATAATTAACATGCTGTATTGGCATAGGATTTTATGGCTTCAGGATTTACAACGCATTGAAATCATGGTCTATATTGTAGCCCAAATTGCGGGGCATTACAATTGCACTATATGAACATGAAAGAAGTGAAACATTTCCTAAGAAATTTCGTATCCTATCACTCATAAGTATGGTGTACTTCACACCCATGAACAAGACTCTACTTAACAAAACTTTTAGTCACCCTAAGACACTTTAAACCTGATGTATTGATACAAAGTTTGTCATGAACTAAGACTACCACCTTCTATAACACGATGTTCAGAGTCATAAATGATCCTATGATAACCCATGACCTAGAAAAATACTAAGACAATGAAGAAAATAATAAGATACTGAGCAGAAACTAAACCAAAATAACATGATCATAAAGAAACAAAATCAATAATAACTGTGAAAATTGAGACCTCTAACATAATCAACATGTTAAAAATATAACTTTCTATCTGAAATCCTCTAAATCATACGAGGTATTGGTACAAGCCCCCAACTAACTCCAACTATTTAAAACTCAAATAATATTGAAAATAAGTGTTGATAAATGGTCCTTTAGTGACGAGGACTGACCAAACCCTTCTGGTGATATGCTGCATAATTGTTTTAAGCATTGATCTGGATGCTGAATGTTGAAATCTATATTATATGATCTTGCCAAGACTGAAGATCATATAGTCTATTTGGGCGCTGCCCACTGGTGGCACTAGATGAGGCATCCTGCTGATTCAGGTGACCAAAATAAGCTGGGGGATGGGGATGCTGACTCTGCGAACCCACCTAAGGACACTGTCTAACTCAATGGCCTGGCTTGCCACATCTAAAACATACATCGATGACAGCTCTGCAGATACCCTGGTGGATTCTGACGTACTTCTTACAAAGGGAATTGCTTCGGGCACTTCTAACACTGCCCTGAGGCTTAGGGCTTGAAACCCTATGTATGTTTCCGTCTCTAAATTTTGGAACTAGAGCACTAGCTAAGGACAGATCTAGAACTAAGGATTTCAGGCAGAACTGAGAATGATTCCCACCCTTTGACTTAGGCTGAGCAAAACTGAAACTACCAATCCTCGTTCTCTTATTCTCTCCCTCTTTCTCTTTATTCTTGGCCTTCTCTATCTACTATGAAAGTACCATAAGCTAGGATATGTCCATCTCCATTATCATCATTACAATTCTGGACTCTTTGACCATATTGCTAGATACCCTTGATATAAACTTATTCATCTTAGATCTGCTATCTTTCACAATATATTGGGCATATCTGGCCCATTGAGTAAACTTGAGGTAGTACTCCTAAATTGTAATATTTCCTTACTTTAGGTATATAAACCCCAAAACTTTTGCTCCCCTCAACTCTAGCAGGAAGAACATGTCCAGAAAAGTAACTACAAACTCCTCCTATTCTATGGGCCCAGTATCTATGTCTCTCTTTGCTTTCCACTATTTAAACCATAAGTGAGCCACATCCTATAACTGATATGTGGCTAACTCATCGCTCTCAATAGCAGTAACCCCCATGATATTTGTAACCTTCTACACCTGATCAAGAAATTTCTAAGGGTCCTCATCTGTCTTAGTCCCGATAAATGATGGAGGGTTCATTCGGGTGAAGTCCTGAATCTTGGCAGCAGTAGTGTTGGCCACTAGGTTGGTCGGAACCATAGCTAAAAGTTTATTATGGGTTCCTACAGAATGAGCTAGGGTGGTGAAGGCTACTCTGAACTCCGCGTGAGAGATCTGCTGCCCAAAGGATCTGGATGGATGGGCTGAGGGGCTGACTGGTCTCCTGTTCCTCTTCTTGAGTCCTCTTTAGAGGCATATTCTGCAGATAAAAGAGAAGCTAAGATTAGAAAGAGAGTGTAACTATAGCTCATACTTACTTGCATGACACAAATACCGAAAGAAGAGAAACTTTTACTAAAATATCTCGTAGCCTCCTTTCTATAAGTGTGACGCATAACACACCCATGCACAAGACTCTTCTAGATACGGCTTTTAGAATTCCTAGGAATTTGTTGAACCTAGATCTTATACCAAGTTAGTAACACTCTAAGTCTATACCCCAGACGCTACACGATGCTCACAATCTCAAAGGAATACAAGCTAACCCATGACTGGTACCTGCTACAATAACTGTATAATAAATACTGTATTGATTACGAAAATAAGTGGAAACATATTTCATAACATTAAAATCTATAATTAATTCTGAATGAGGTATAAAAATACCAAAACTGAATATAACTACAGAAAACCTAAACAACTATCTGAATACTCTAGTCTAAAAAGCCTCTAACTGTCTGACTGTGGAGTTGATGGGACAAGCCCCTAACTAACTCTATCTACTAAAATAAAACTGAAGTACTATAAATAATAAGCATGTCCTCAAACTATGAGGACTCAACACTACTCAAAAAGCTGAGGATCTGAACTGTTAAGGGTGCTCTAGGCCCGTACGTCTGAACCTATGATATAAAACATCATAGCACAAAGAAAAGCATATGTCAGTAATTTAAAAGTACTGGTATGCTCAGTGAGGTAGGATGAAATGCATGAGTTCATATGCATGCATAGTAATAATTGAATAACATGAGTATGATTGAGCAAGAGTACATGCATGAATGCATTGATTGTAACACAGATTATGCTAATACTAAGTACTGAATCTGAATACTGATAACCAATATATGAGTTTACGAATACTGTATTACTGATTATCTGAATAAATGTATCTGCCAGATCTAAATACTGTGGAACCATAATGAGTTCTGTACTAAGATGAGTGACGATGTTTAATAGTCTTGAATCTATATAACTGAACTGAGTAATATTCAGAGACTAAGACTGGAACTGAGATTGTGGGGGATAATCATCTAACCGACATGCCCCTCTTGAAACTGATTGGGGTCTAACCTGTAACCCAAGATGAAAGGTTGTCAATATCGTACCACAGATAAGGACAAGCTATGAGTTAACCCTCTCTGATAGGAAGCTCTTCCATCAAACCCTCAATATATCTGGTAGGAAAATATCTCAATATACGCTAGCTACATAGTTTTGTAATGCAGGGATTGCTACTAAGGGTAAAACCCTCTGCTGGAAAGAATGCCCCCATCCCTGGGTTAACTTGATGGTGAATCCTACTCTCAACTAAATAGATACTAAATTGATTTCTAGTATGTACTTAGGCTGGACTGAGTTGTTACTGATATTGCTATTTAACTGAACTGAACTGGGTACACTGAGTTTTGTGGACAGTCAGAAACTACTGAATTCTGTTATTTAACTAAGTTTACTAAGGTTTGGACTGAGTACTGAGCTAGACTGGAAGAATACTGAGCCTACTGAGTTTTTCCTAAGTTCTATAACTAACTGAGAGTACTACTGATAGTTACATTACTACTATGACTGACCACAACTTGAAATAATCTGCTAAATTATCGGATACAAGGACCCCCAGGGCTCGATAACACAAAATAAGAGACATGGCATAAACTTGAAACATGTAAACTAAGCATTTGATCATTCTTCATTCATTGGGGAATTTTAGAAAACACTTGCATGTCGTGAACTTAAACACTTGCTTACATGATATAACTTAACTATTACACTCACATGATTAATTCATCAATCAGTTGAAAGGCATAAATTATGTACAAAGTACTAATCAACCTGTGAGCAAACAATTTCAATATTAAATTCACCATCTGAAGGCTTTAGCATGATTTTACATGGTAGCACATATAACTCAATTAACCCCACATGAAATTGATCATGAAACATGGATTTGAAACCCAATTAATCATTTTAAGCATGGACATTATCAAACCAAATATAGAATTCATGAAATTCATATACTTGAAGTCTAAAAATAGTTTCTTGGACTCCAAAGATAGAAGGGACCCCTGGATGAACACTTCGCATACCTTAGTTAAGGAATTTCTAAAAATTGATAGTGGAAATCTTGAGTTCTTGATTTGAAATTGAGTCTTCTAGGGTTTTGTTCTTGGGCAATTTTGAGAAAAGATGAGTTTAATTGCTCTCTAAGGTGATACATTTCATATTTTGGGGGCTGAAGGTTGAGGAAAAAAGACCCAAATACCCCCAAGGATGCATTCTTTTAAAGACTGAAAAACTGCACCATCGACGCAAAGACCGATGCATCGCATCGTTGGCATCAACGCAATAGCATACGTGTCGCATCGAGTCTGCATCGACTTATTGGAAATTGATGCTGGGAGCTGGGGAAAACATTTATCAATGTGATAGTCGATGTGGTGTACCAATATTGCGTTGATCCACTGTTAAGGATTCTAAAGGAACTTCAAACGAAGTCCAAAAAATCTGAAACTTGTCTGAAAACAACTACGGACATTCCTAATCATGAATCAACCTAAATATCCACCTATAATGGATGTAAAGGCCGTGAAATAAGATCACCAACTTTTGAAGGCTAGAATGACACTAAGTCTGAATACTTAGCTAGAATATTCTAAGTTTTGAATCCCTTAACAAGCTTAGAGGACTGAATTAAGCTAAGGATTTTGCAGGGTCTTATAGATGCTCAATGATTTCTTGATTTTCTTCAAATGCTATATTGTTTCTTGTTTTCTCTTCTTGTGGTGGCATCCAACTTGTGGCTCTATTTGTAGATTTTGGGATGGTTCTATTTGTTAATTTTTTCTAAATTATTGGATATATGTAACTTATGTTAAATAGATTTTTTTGGATTTTGTATTGTAAAATGGGTTGTTTGTAGAAAGAAAAAGAGGAAGAATGGTTTTGAAGAAGGCAAGAAATAGAGTCAGGGTAGAGGGGATGGGGTGGGGGTTTGAAGAACAAGAAACGGGGGTGGTGATTGTGAAGAAGAAAGGAGTGGAAGTAGGGGAGATTTCCGTTTTTCTTTTTATTTTATTATATAACAAATAAATTAGTGGGGTCATTTTTTTAAAAAATATAATAATTTTAGGCGTCTATCTGATGTGGGAACAATGTGGCACTGATATGTCAATTACATGGTGCATGTGTTATTCACTTTCCATTGTGTGATTGGAATATGCTGCGTAGGGGTGATATTAATTCATTTTAAAGTTGTTAAGAGGGGGTAAATGAATACCCATTAAGTGAGAGGTCTAAAGTAAGTTGTGAAGACATGTTCAGGGGTGAAATGAGGTATTTTTCCAAGATTTAAAGGTGATTTTGATGATATAATTAATAAGAATCAATGAAAATATGAGTTTAGAACTTACCCAAGCACAAATATTGAAGTAAACTCTAATGTCACAATCCGATTCACAGTCACAATGGCACCTACTATACCCCTCCTGTAGCTAAGACGAACTAAAACTCGAAGCTAAATGCAAAGTGTAAACTGGATGGAAAATGCCCAAAAAAGCGAAAAACAACAAGCGTAACTAGTAAATGAAACAGGGTATTAGAAATAGATAAAAGATAGTCAATACATAGATTCCATCCGATGACCTAGTAGAGCTAGTACAAGAGAAACTATAGATACAAGCCAAGAATCTAAAATAGGCAATACCATATGTCATAAAACTAAAGACTAGACATAAGTAAGATAGAAAGAAATCAGCGACAGTGACTCCAAGAGGTCACCCTATCTCTAGAACTCAACACAGCACGAACGTCGATCAACGACAACAACTAGTACTCGAGCCTACACTAAAAAGGTACAAAATTATAGTATAAGTACCAAAACCATGGGTACTCAGTAGGCATCATCGTTCAACTGAGCTAAATCATGATATAAGTATGATAAAATGCAAGATAACATAACTAAGACAAGGTAGAGAAAAACCTAAATCAACTCCAACATCACGGTGCATAAATAAGTAAATAAATCAGAATAATAATTATAATATAACTGATCAACACATATAATTATAACTACAAAAAGTTCCCCTACCATGAGCCAAATAGTGAAAGTAAATAACCCATTGCAAGCCCCTATAAGCCTGGAAGGTACAAACAAGATAGTATAACCCACACTATCATTTATCGACTCTCATGATACAACTAGAATTCATCCATGTCATGCCACACCATATCCATCGTTTACATATTAGCCATCATTTATCATTTTTAGACTTAGCTAAAATCACTACCATAAATCTCATACCCCAATATCATCAGATTATAATAAGTACATAATCATAGTATAATGTGTATATCTAGATAATCAACAATATCATTATAAATCTCATGATTGACATCATTTTCCATATCATCACTAATACCATCAGTATCATCATCAATATCATAACCATCCTCCAGACATACACCGAGTATAAATTATAGATATCATCATTATTATCTGGACTTGAACCAATATTTGTATAATTCATTGAATAAGAAATAGCTAGACTTATACCGATAACCATATCATCATTACTAAGCCAATAGAATAATCATTAGAGTATTCAATAACATAACCGCTAGCATATCTATTTAACATGATCACCAATCACATTCAAAGCATGACCTCTAGCATAAGCGAGAGAATAATCACCGATATAGTAAACAAGCATGATCCATAGTATAATCAATAGGATAATCTCTAATATAAATAGTCTTAAGTATAATCAATAGCATAATAACTAAATTAGTCAATAAGCATGATCTTTAGTATATCAATAGAAAAATCGCTAATATAATCAACTAGCGTAGTCTTAAGTATAATCAATAACATAATCATAGTCACTAAACATGATCTTTAGTATGGACATTAGCATGATCACTAGTATAGTCAATAGACTTGGTCACTAACTTAGTTAATAGCATACCCTATGGATAAATCAATAGCCTAATCAATGGCTTAATCAATGTAATAATTGAGGACCTATAGCATACTCAATAGTTGATCATTAGCTTAATCAAGGACTTATTCATAGCACAACCAATAAGCACTACTCCCAACGCCAACCCATCATAACCATCAAGTACTAAGGTATCTCAATTTCACCGCAATAAATATTTCCTAGAAGTACACAAACTTATAAAAGGTCTTCAATAACTAACACAGGTCATGGCCTAAAGTGGGTCGAAGAGCCCACTTCTAAATTCCCAAAATCATTTACTGACCAATGTCTAAACTAGACTAGTCTAAGGTATCTAAATCCACTATTGGAGGTTGAATAATCAATATTTAGCCCTAGGATAGTGATTCCTCCCAATAGAGGCAACTAAGTCAATTCCACCTAAGGTAATGACAACTAGGGTAAGTTCCACCCTAAACTCAAGTGACTAAGAAAACCTCCTCATTAGTTGAAAAACTAAGGCATTTCTATCCTAAAAAAGAGCCTGCAACGTCAACTTCACCTAAGGTATGATTGACTAGGCTAATTATGCCCAAAAGCGATATCAAAAATAGCTTAAACGGCCCAACTAACCCAAATATTATAATTTATCACACTAAAACCTAAAGGCCATCCCCAATTTAACACAATATCATAAACATACTATGTCTTCTATCAATCTAAGAAAGGGTAAAACCTAGCCTACCTAAACACCAAAGAAATCTCAAGAGATTAGCTAAATCACCACTTTTTGCTTTTGAAAAGCTTTCGCAAAATGTTAAGCTATCAAGAGCACATTCTACTGATCAATATAAGAATACTGATACCCATATTGCACCATTGTGCTTTAGGTCCAAAATTACACCAAAATCCCATGTGGGTCCAATTTACAAAAAAATCACATTCCAGAAATAATCCAATGTTTTCTCATTCTAAAGTAGTCATTACTCTAGAAAATGGGTGAAATCCGAGCTAATTTGGGGCTAAAATCAAGTCCCTAATGTCTAGGGATTTTGAATTAGAAATGGTAAAATCTACTATGAAACGGATAAAATCTTACCACAAATCGAAGGAGAATCATGAAGACAAGTGTTAGCCAAGATCCCAGATATCCCATAAGATTCAATTTCAAGCAATACCTCACTATTTAGGGCTTTATCTCTCTTAGAAATGGGTAAAGAATGGCAAAAAGGGGCTAAAAAAAGGTATTTTTGCCCATCCCAGGGGCTTAGGTATTGCAATCGCAACCCATTGATCGCGATCGCCATATCTTGGGGCTGCTAATGCGAGTCACTATTGCAGTATGACACCGCAATCACAACACTTGGTGCCAAAAAAGGGTATCACAATCACAACCCCTGGCTCGCAATTTGCGAGTGCACCAGATACAGCTAAGACTTGGTATTTTCTGAGTCTCCGCCAAGCCCTCGGGATTCACCCGAAATCCTGTATATACAAATAGATTATGTTACCACACCAAATATGACATTCTTAACTGAATGGTGTAGTCAAAATTTCCACCCTAGGCCATTTCAACAAAAAATGGGTCCCACCCTAATTTTTATTTTCTTAACTTTTCGACCAATAGGTCGAAATGAGCCCAAGTGCCTCAAGACTTGAACCAAGAGTTCTCCTACATGAAAATCAACATTCCAGAGATATTAGAATAGTCAAAATTTACATAGAAGATTGTTTGACTGAAGCTTTAACCTAGTAGCCACTGGAACCAACGAAGACTTCAAAATATAGAACTGACTCTAAAACCAAACATACTACTCGATAACCGAACTGTCAGTCCTAGTGAGTCATAAATGACTTGGGAAAGATATAGGAAAGCTCTAAAGGAAAAAATAAGCAATAATTTGAAAAGATGACCTGAAGGGTCATTACAATATCCTTTACTAAAGAAACTTTTGTGTGTAAAAGTTAAGGATTAGGATGTACCTGAACTCTCAAATAGGTGAGGATACTAAGTAAATATCTCACTCTCAATCTCCAAAGTAGCCTCCTCTATAGGGTAGTTCCTCCACTAAACCTTACTACATAGATCTCTCTAGTGTGTTACCGCCTGACATAACTAGCCAGAATGAGCAGAGGCTCCTCGACAATGGTCAACTGTTTATCCAAATAGACTAAGTATAATCTAAGCACATGAGAAGGATCAAGAATGTATTGTCGCAACATTGAAACATGGAAAACTAGATGAAAAATAAGCAAAATCTAGATGTAATGACAACTCATAAGCCACCTCACTAGCTACGTAAAGAATCTCAAAAGGTCATATATATCTGGGCCTGAGATTTCCTTTCCTCCCAAACCTTATTATACCTTCATGGGCGACACACAGAGGAATACCCGATCACTAACTCCAAATCTCAATGAACAAAATTGATAGTTTGCATAGGCCTTCTGCATACTCTGAGGTATTCTCAACCTTTGTTGAATCACCCTAACTCTATATAATGATTCCTGAAGCAAATCAATATCGTAGGGTCGAATCTCAAAACTCTCAAACCGTCCAATTGGAGAACGACACCTCCTACCATTCAAAGCCTCAAAAGGTACCGTCTCAATACTCAAATGATAACTATTATTATATGAAAACTTTATCAAGGCTAAGTTCTCCTCCCACTAACCTCCAAAGTCTATAACACAGGCTTAGAGCATATCCTCAAGCATCTGAATGTTTGCTCATACTGAATGTCTATCTATAGATAAAAGGCCATACTAAGGTCCACAGGAGCACCCAACTCTTCTAAAAAAGATCTCCAAAAGCAAGAAGTGAACACAAAATCCTAGTATAAAATAATAGATATGGGTACACCATGTAAATAGACTATCTCATGCACTAGATACGGGCCAACCTCTTGGAATTGAAGGATATTTGAATAGAAATGAAATATGCTGACTTGGTCAATTGGTCCATAATAACCCAAATACCATTGGAACTACAGGAAGTGTGAGGCAACCCACTAACAAATCCATGGTAATCCACTCCCACTTCTACTCAAGAATGGGCAAGCTTTGAATCAAATCACCTAGTCGCTAATGTTCGACTTTTACTTACTTACAACATAGGCAATGAGCTACAAAATCTGCCACACTTCTTTCATCCTACTCCACCAACAATATTGTCTCAAATCTCTATACATATTGGTTGTACATAGATGAATATAATATTTAGAGCTATGATATTTGCAAAGTCAACTAAATCAAATCGTCAATCCTCAAACAATAAATGCGACTGTCAAATCTAAAAACACCCTAAAAATCTGTGGTGATCCTCTTGGATTCACCACTTAACACCTGATCAAGAAGGAAGAAAAGCTTATATCCTTAAACTGATGATCCTAAATCTGCTAAAAATGCAAAGACCTATCCTCAACACTAGAAAGAATCCTCCAAAGGTCTGAAATATCAAGACAAACTATCAGGTTATCTAAGGAGTGAATGACCTATGCCAAAGACCTCTAAGAAATTGAAATACAAGCCAAGCTACCCATACTCATCATTTTCTGACTTAAGGTATCTGCTATCATATTTGCTTTGCTCAGATTAAACAAGATAGAGATATCATAATCCTTAAGCAACTTCATCCGTCTATGCTATCTATCATTAGGCTCTCTCTAGGTTATAAGATGTTCAAGACTATAATGATCTGTGAAAATCTCCCAATGCATACCATATAGATAATGCCTCTAAATCTATATCATAAATATTATTACCACCAATTGCAAATCATGTCTGGGTAGTTGTGTTCATACACCTTAAGCTGCCTTAATGCATAAGCAATCATATGATACTGCTGTATCAATACACAACCCAAACCAACACCATAAGCATCACAATACAAAGTGAATCCCCCATCCTCTATAGTAAAAGCTAGAATAGGAGTTGTAGTGAGAAAATTCTCTATCTTTCCAAAGCTTGACTCATATTCCTCAGACCATCAGAAAATAACCTCCTTCCAAGGCATTTTGGTCATAGGTGTTAAAATAGTAGAAAAACCCTCAACGAATCATCTAAAATAACTAGCCAAACTTAAAGCTATAAACTTTAGTAAGAGATATAGATCTATCCCAATCATGAATTGCCTCAATACTTGTTGGGTCTATCATAATCCCATCCTTAGACATCACATGCCAAAGAAATTTCACCGACTCGAGCCAAAACTCATACTTAGAGAATTTGGTGAAAGCAAATGATCTCTTAATGTCTGGAGCACAATTCTAAAATGTTGTACATGCTCCTCTCTACTCCTCGAATACACAAGGATGTCATTGATGAACATAATCATTAAAGAGTCTAAATAAGGCCTGAACGCTCAATTTATCATATCTATGAATGCGGCTGGGGCATTAGTTAACCTAAAAGACATCACTAGGAATTCACAATGAGTAGAATAGGTGATAAAAGCCATATTTGGAATATCCTCAGCCCAAATCCTCGACTGATTGTAACCAGATCTCAAATTTATCTTAGAGAACATTATTGCACCTTGAAGCTGGTCAAACAGATCATCAATACAAGGCATAGGATAATGGTTCTTCACGATCACCTTATTAAGCTGAATATAATAATACAAATATGCATAAAGCTATATTTTTTCTTCAAAAACAACATAGGAGCTCCCCAAGGAGACATACTCGATCTTATAAAATCCATACTAAGAAGATCCTAATGTTGAGATTCAACTTCTTAAGATCGAAAAAAACCATATGGTAAGATGCCATAGAAATAGGTCAGTTACTAGACTCAAGATTAATAACAAACTCAGTCTTACTAGCAGGAGGGATATCATGTAGATAGGTAGGGAAAATATTAGGAAACTTATGAACTATAAGAATAGAGTTAGGCGACGGACTCTCCAAACTAACATCACAAATATAAGCCAGATAAGATTTGCAACTACTCAAAATAAGTCTCCTAGAACACATATGAGAAATAATCCCCATCAGCTCGCGTCTAATAGCTCCCTACTATATGATGGGGGTATGTCGGACGTGTCCAAGGTAATGGTCTTGGAAAATAATCCATGGCTGCATAATAGTAGGATAAACAATCCATGCTAAGAATCACATAAAAATAAATCATACCCAGTATAATAAGGTCAGCATGAGTATCAACATCTCTAATAGTGACAACACAGGATCTAAACACCCAATCCACTATTAAAGAATCACCCACAGGAGTAGATACATACAGGGCACAAATAATAAATCCTAAGATAACTTTAACTATAGAGCATAATATGTAGATACATTAAAATAAGTAGATCACAAATCAAATAAAGCAAAGGCTGACTGACGACACACAAAAATCATACTTGTGACTATAACATTTAAAGACTCAACCTCAAGTCTACCAGGTACTGCATACAACTGTTTACACCCACTATCTGGTTGGGCTCCTGACCGATCTACTATCCTACCTACTTGAGAACCACCTTGAGCACCTTGGGGACTACCCCTACAACTCTAATAAACACCTTTAGCTGAGGGATAAATTTCTTTAATAGGGTAACACTATAAGTTGAACCAACAATCACACCATGACTAAGGTACTCTTGCCTATAGTGACCATGAGCTCCACAACTATAATATGTCACCTAAGCTGAACCAGAACCAAAAGATCCAGCTGACCTAGAATAGCCACCATAGCTAGACTAACCAGAAGACGAGCCCATTAAAGAATGATCGCCACTCTAACAATGGAGATCAATAAAAATAGACTAACCTCAATTAGTAATCCAAATTGTTGCCTAAATAGGTTGACTAGGCTAAATTTGAGGCTAATATGATGGACGCAGAGGATATTTACCATGAGATCTACTACCTCTAAATTGAGAACTATTATGGCTTTATAGAATCTGCCCAGATATGTAGGCCTCTTAACACTATCCTCGAGCCTCTTAATGCATCTCCTCCATTACCTGAGCGTAGTCTAACAGCTAAGCAAAAGACATATCTACATCAACTATACTCTGAGTAGACATATGTAGGAGAAGTCTCAACCCCTAATGAATTGATGAACCTTTTCATGCTCAGTACCTAGAATAAAAGTAACATGCCTAGACAACTAATGAAAATAAGCCTTATAATCCACAACTATCATGGAGCCCTGCTCCAATCTCAAAAACTGATCTCCCAAGCGATCCTTAAAGCTGCAAGACATGTAGTTCTCTAAGAACATCTCAGAGAACTCAGGCTATGTCAAAGAAAAAGATCTAATTGTCCTAGAATCAAGATACCCTCTCCACTAATATCGAGCTGTCAAGTCCAATTGAAAGAAAGTATAATCTACACCATGAGTATCAACTAGGCCAAAATTATGGAGCCTATCATTATAAGGAATCAGAAACTCATAAGTATCTTTTCTTGGTGCACAAAAAACCTAGGCGAAGCCAATCTTAAAAATATGCCCAGTATATTCTTATCCTCGACAAAAATAGCAGGATGGGAAACAACTAGCTAAGAAACTACAAATTAGGCAATCATCAATATAGGAGGGACCGTACCTTTTGGAGTTGCAGCTATAGGTTGCAACTTTACCTCAGTACCATTCTCATTTGGAGACTGTGCACCATTCAACGATTGATGTATTATAGAAGCACAACATATTTGATGCTTAAAATAGATGAATTATACAGAACTTAGGTCATTTTAGTATATACGATGTGCTTTTATGGTTATTGCAGGTAAAATAGGTCTAGCATAGTATTGGAAAGAAATTGAAAGAAAAAGACCTAAAAAGACCAAGTTGCAGCTAAGTATAAGCCTCCTTACAAGTCATTAATACCTTATACGACTTAGTGGCCGACTCATAAGATTAATAGAGACCAAGTATGAGAAGATACGATCAAGAATATGAGATGTATGATGAGGGTACGAGCCATATCATAAAGTCATACATATAGCAGACCCCAAGGAAGTAGATTAGAGTTAAAGCATCAGAAGAATAAAAGTCAAAAGTCTAAGTATGACTTTTATAATCCAATTAGATGTAGACCAGTGTTCAAGAGAAGAAAAAAAAAGTCTTAGGTGGATATGAGTGAAGGCCATGAGTCGTATGGTCAAGGTATGACTCGTGAGCAGGAATCGTATGCAGAACGGAAAGTTGAAGCCTTGCAAAATCAGACACTAGAGTGGATACAAGAGGCACAGTACGACTCGTATGATGTCAGTATGAGTAAATCAGTAAGTCATACCTTATGCTGACATAACTTTACCTTTTCCATTTTTATTAGGACTTCTAAGTATTTTTTGAGATACTATAAATACCTTAAGGTTTATTTTTTATAAAGTTACATATTCTTACAATAGTTACTTACGTTTATAGACTTTTACAATTATTCTTGAGATTTTAGGGTTTTTTATTCAATTAAAGACTTGGAATTTCAATCATCTTATTATTATGAAAGTAATTACATGCCTTCTTTATTGATAATCATGCATTCTTGCAAGAACATGAGTGACTAATTTCCCTAACTAGGGTTTTAGGAACCTTAGCAGATTAGCTACATAAAGAAAGTGGGAGATTCATCTATTCTAAGGTTTATGCATATATCTTAGTCTTGTTTACAATAATTGACCTCAGAGCTACTGTAGAAGCTTGGGGATAGCATGTATTTATATACGTGCTCACAAGGGAGTTGATGATTAGGAAAAGAGGATTAAGACAATAATTTGAGATTCACTTCCATCTTACCATTCTATCATTTTATATAATTACTTGAGACTCAAACGGTTAAAATAAACTGAAGTCATAAAAAAGAAGCAACAAGGCGATGCCCTGAGACTCACAAGGTAAAGGGTGAGATTTACCAACATGTTCACAAGATAGCTGATAATATATATTTTGTTGACTTTACAGGTAGAGCAGCAGACTAAGTGGATTAAACATGAGAAATTTATAAAGTTGAGAAGTTAGGGGAACACAAGCCTAGTATTCCTCTTCTACTGTTTACAACTCAAAAGCATTCAAGATTTGGTTACTAGTTATTGATAATTCCAAATTCCCCCTATTTACTTTCAACACTACTCATAAGTTACATCAAGTTAAGAAATTATTTAATGTTTACCCAGTGGGTTTTACACCAACATAGTTGGGTTACTATATTTTTCATAAACCATATCATACTTTTCTTGGAGGGTTGTTTTGGGCGATTTCAAATTTTAGCATTGGTGCTGGGGAAGACAATTTGAGTAGTTAATTGAATTGGTAAAGTTTGTGGGTTTATTTTCTATTTTTATTTGGCATACACTGATGTATGTCACATACTAGGAGAATAGGCAATCCCTAACTCCTTTTTTATCCAAAACCAGAGAATTCTTCATAGACTAAGAGAAATTTCAAGAAAATTTCATGATTGGGTTCAAGACCCTACCTTTTGATCCTAACGTGGCAGTCTCACTTGCTCTAGTTGATCCATAAAGTATTGCAAATTTACAGATGCAAAAACTAATAACTGCTATTAAGAAAGAGAGAAAAATAACCGAAGAGGCTCGATTCGCTAAAGAGGATGGGTTAGCTTTGTAAGGAAGACTAGCCAGTCTAGATAGGTAGCTGAGAAATAAGACAGAGTTCAAAGAGGCTGAGCTCAATTTATTCCTGCATATCAACACTTACACCCATAAGATGATGATGATGATATGGGTTATGTTGAACCTACTAAGATAGGAGCCATCATTCCTCCTGCTTTACCCCTAATATGAAGTTTGATATCACAAGTGCCATGATCCAATTTTTGAACTTAAAGGGTGTATTTTCAGGACCAGGGACTGATGATACAAATATGCATCTTTCTAATTTTACTAGGATCTGTAAATCAATACTATCCCAAGGGTGGATCAGGAAACTTTGAGATTGAAGTTGTTCCTATTTTCATGGATGGATGAAGCATCACTATGTTTAGGGGAACTTCAAAGAGGCTCAATCACTACCTGGCATGAGTTGTGTAAATAGTTTATGAATAGATATTTCCCTCCTACAAGGATGCTATTGTTGAAAGATAAGATTTAAAACTTCAGAAAGTTACGTACAGAATCCTTGTATGAAGTATAGTTTAGATTCAAAAAGAAGTTGTGTATGGTACCTAATAATAGAATTAGAGGATCAAATTTGTTGGAAATCTTCTATATATCATTAAATGGCTAATCGAGAGCAATGGAAGATGCAATTTCGAAAGGTGAATTCATGTGTCTTTGATGGGATGCTGTGTAGGATATGCTAGATGATATTTTAGTGACTAATAAAGGTTGGCATAATAGAGATGCAAAACTTGGAACAAGTACTAATGCTATTGGAGCAGCCAATGATTATATAGCTGGTCATTGTTGCAATCAAACGCATATGCAAGTGCACGTGATTGTACAAGTAATATAGTGTCTTAGATAGTCAGATATTGTTCCCACGAGGACTAAGCAATTAGAAAAATAACCAACTTTTAGTTTTAGAAAAGGAGGTATTAAGTGTTGTAAAGTATCAAGATGATTGCGAAATTCTGATTAAAAATATAAATAATAAATTAGAAATAACAATTTATGATAATAGCAAAGCAAAGAACGATTGTAAATAGTAACAATGAGAATTCCAGGGTTGAGGTACATCTACCAAACATACAATTCTATCTTCTTATCACGTTCTAGTTGGTTATCGGGTTATTGATTCACAAGGTTAATGGTATGATCTTGGTATCCCAACCTCAAATCTTCTATCTATCTACACATTGTAACAACAACTCCACAGAGATGAAATAATTCATCAAGATGAATAAAGTTATTTTCTTACAATTGAGCCAAGCAAGGCTTCTAGGTATATCCCTATCCTAGATGCTAATTCAAACCCGTTATTTCATAAAAGGATAAGAACCTTCCTCCTTAATTTCTTTATTCTATTGCATGATTCTCCTCCCAAATTTACATAGAAATATAGTTTTATTCTATTGGAGGTCACTCATAAAAATAGTAAGCTCAAGAAATTAAGAATAACCCATATGCCAATCCAACAAAAAACTATGATAAGAAAAGATCAAAGAGTAATCATGTTCTTAGCCTCAACCCAAGAACAAGGGTTTTTATCCACTCATGTTTACATTCAACATAAAAAATAAGTAATTAATAATACCATGAATTAATCTTGAAGTAAAAAAGTTTAAAAGAATGTCTAAAAACCCTAAAAGAGAGATTATTATGCTTTTCCGCCTCTGGTGTGCTTGCCAAAAGTGATAGAAATTGTTTTCATGTGTTCCTTATATACTAGGAAAAAATTAGACTAGGTGGAGTGGAGCCCCCATCATCTTGTCTGTAGCCCCACTACAAGTGAGGAACTGCCTTCTCTTTAGCGCCGCTCCAACTGAGGCACCGGTCAGGCTATTGCGTTGCTCTAGGTGAGGCGTCGTAGGCTTATTGCCCTGGTCCGCTAAAATTGACCAGAAGAAATTTATCTAAGTCCTGGGAGCTCGAATTTGGAGCCCCATCAAGGGCATATCGCCCTGAACCTATGGAAATTCATTTTTCACCCTTTTTTAAAGGTACAACACTTGTTCCTTTCAAACCCTTGCTTCGCTACCTGATCCAACCTTTCGAGATTGCTCTATAACTTCTTATTATGTACACGATACTCCATATAATCAAATGATAAAATCAATCACCATTTGCTTCATAATATCCATTCGATTTCATCAAAATCCATTAGAAATTTACCCTACATCACTAATCACGTCGTTTAGATATGGAACACAATTAAGGCTTAATTGCAATAAGAATAACATCTTTTAGCTCTCAAAACAAGTCAAAATATGGATGAATATTGGTTATAGACATATAAATATTCCCAAGATCACCACTCCACACTTAAAACCTTGTTAATCCTCGGACAATTTTAAACATACTACCTAATTAAGCTCCACATTACAACGTAAGAGTTTAGCTTGCGTTGGGCACTTATAACTTATAACACTGACTCTTCATCTCAAAAAATGTCAAGAATACTTTTATGCACATGAACAAATTATTTCAAATTTTATCATCTCAATAGTGATATCCGATTTATTGGCAAACTTAATCAAAGCACTCAATCAAACAACAAAATAAGTAATCTGGACTTTCATCTGCATGCACCCTCAAAATAAGAAAGTTTCACCATACCACGCACAATTTTTCAATATTTCTCATGAGGGGAATATCAAAATTCAATCACTCACTCTCAATAAAGAATTCATACATGATAGATAATGAACCATAAGCTTGCCCTTAGTGTACTACTCTACTAATAGTCAGATGTTGAAATGTTTGAACAATTAGGTCTTCCATGGTTAAAATGTAGGCTAAGGTATGGGTAGGGACTATTTAGGAAATATTGACTAATCTCCCTAAGGGCTTTAATACATATCAATCTTCAATCAAAATCACATTCTATCACCACACTTTTTACTTTATTACGTTTCCGCATCATTTGTTTTACCCCAAATCTCATTAAGCTCATTGACATATCCTATGGTGGGAACAATTTTCTTTAACATCATGATTCAATTGCCAGCTCTTCTTCACAGCCATTTACTATTATGCACCCCAATAATAGCCACCCTCAACTAAAGTCATTCGCCTTGGTTGAGGTGTATAGCGTCTGAAATGGACCAGGTCTAAAACAGGTTCATTGTAACCCATCTAGGTAATAAGAAAATTGAACTTCTTTTTAGAAAATTTCTTTAACTCCTAACCAGAACAATTTTACATCAATAACTTATAATTTTAGGGCTTTACTTTCACCCTTCTCCGACTTCAATTTCACATTGCTTATTCAATTACTCTTTAATACTGAAGAGCTTAGGAGCTTTGGATCAAATAAAGGTCTATCAAAGAAGGGATTGGGCTAAGTACAAGGTTACATAAAAAATTAGGCTATTGGCTCAAAGGGGCTCACTAGGGATATGCATAAGGGTAGGTCAATTAAGTCTCTACAATTTCATTTAATAAAGAAATGCCTAAATCACTTCCTATCCCCAACACCATTTATTTTGCTTTGTAAACACATCGAGCAAGTTCTAGACATTCCTATAGATTAGAATATAAAGAAATACTCACACTCTCGGTGCATGCTAGGAATCAAGTCGGATCCTTAAGGTTCCCGATCTTGTTCTTTGTCAAATTCAACATTAAGCTAAAAAATTGTATTACACCTATTGAGATTTAACATCTAAAAATAACTCATTTTTCCTTTTGTTTCAAAACAAATTCGTTCAAAGTCACTAAAAAATGGTCCTACACAAAGCATTTCTCCAAAGTCGTAATCGGGTTATTATCAATTCTTAGCCTGTAAAGACTAACTAACTTTAAGATGATCGTCATCCATCTATCATAGGGGAGGGGAACTAACTATGACAGAATTTCCAAAGAGGGCAAAAATACATACATTAAACTGAAATTGCCAAAGAGGGAAAAAATAAATACTTTAAACTAAAGAAATACGCGAAAAATGCCTTGAGGGTAAATTGCAACAATACTTTAAACTTACTAACTATTATAGACATAGTGTTTCGAATAGCTAGAAAGATAAATTAAACATCCAAATAGCAAAATAAAACATCCAAAAGTGAAAATTAAAATTGTCCAATAGAAATAAAGATAGAAATAAGTAGAAGGAGTGAGACTTCCACCACCCCACATTTAAAAGAAAGCACCATCCTAGTGCTTACGAAATAAGCATAGTATGAGGTGGGGAGGGACTCTCTGGTCATATGCCATCTATGCCATCATTAGCACCATTATCTTCCAAGTCTATATCATTACTAGCATCCTCCACCTCCTTTAATTCATTATCTAAATAATGCAGCCTCTTTTCCTGATCTGTGGGAACATCATTATTAACTAAATTTACAAAATTAGGACCTATTTTTAGCATGGTCCCCGCATGATGACCAAGAGAATATTCCAAATATTCCATTCTAATCTCCTACTGGGTAGCTGCACGCCTACCAACCCACAACAGAAGTATCTGTAACCCGTATATCTGGGCAATGATCTCATCATTCCGAGCAGCATAGTCAATGCAGCACCATAAGCAGGACCCCCTTAGTATGGGATACATTAAAAGGGCTGGTGATCAAAGGCAACTTATAATTTAGGTCTTCCTCAGCTACCCCCTAATCTCAAGAAAATCTAGTCCGTAAACCACCAAAGCCATACTTGTTCTTTGGATGAAAACACATTTTTTTAATAGCTAAGAAAATCACTGCACCTATTTTCATA